>NC_030683.2:132988000-133170500 GCF_000004195.4 Xenopus tropicalis | reverse complement strand
ACTGCCTCCAGGGGGGGCTCTTTCACTTCTGCTACGGGGGGTTCTGGGCTCTCTGCCTCCTCAAACACCGAGTCTTCTTCCACTGACGGACTGGGGCAGAGGGCGGAGTCTGGGAGGTACAGGCGGATCTTACGCCCTGGGGGGGGGAAAGGAAGCAGAATTATTGCTGGGGGGAAATTGTATTCACTTACCCAGGGGGAGGTACCTGTCTGACCATGGGAAAGAGAGCAGCCCAGGAGCAGGAAGTACAGAGAATCAGAGCTCTGTACCTGGGTAAGTACTGGGGGGAGATTGGATTCACTTACCCAGGGGGGGGGGTTCCTGTCTGACCATGGGAAAGAGAGCAGCCCAGGAGCAGGAAGTACAGGGAATCAGAGCTCGGTACCTGGGTAAGTACTGGGGGGAGATTGGATTCACTTACCCAGGGGGAGGTTCCTGCCTGACCATGGGAAAGAGAGCAGCCCAGGAGCAGGAAGTACAGAGAATCAGAGCTCTGTACCTGGGTAAGTACTGGGGGGAGATTGGATTCACTTACCCAGGGGGAGGTTCCTGCCTGACCATGGGAAAGAGAGCAGCCCAGGAGCAGGAAGTACAGAGAATCAGAGCTCTGTACCTGGGTAAGTACTGGGGGGAGATTGGATTCACTTACCCAGGGGGGGGGGTTCCTGCCTGACCATGGGAAAGAGAGCAGCCCAGGAGCAGGAAGTACAGAGAATCAGAGCTCTGTACCTGGGTAAGTACTGGGGGGAGATTGGATTCACTTACCCAGGGGGAGGTTCCTGCCTGACCATGGGAAAGAGAGCAGCCCAGGGGCAGGAAGTACAGAGAATCAGAGCTCTGTACCTGGGTAAGTACTGGGGGGAGATTGGATTCACTTACCCAGGGGGAGGTTCCTGCCTGACCATGGGAAAGAGAGCAGCCCAGGAGCAGGAAGTACAGAGAATCAGAGCTCTGTACCTGGGTAAGTACTGGGGGTGATTGGATTCACTTACCCAGGGGGAGGTTCCTGCCTGACCATGGGAAAGAGAGCAGCCCAGGAGCAGGAAGTACAGAGAATCAGAGCTCTGTACCTGGGTAAGTACTGGGGGTGATTGGATTCACTTACCCAGGGGGAGGTTCCTGCCTGACCATGGGAAAGAGAGCAGCCCAGGAGCAGGAAGTACAGAGAATCAGAGCTCTGTACCTGGGTAAGTACTGGGGGGAGATTGGATTCACTTACCCAGGGGGAGGTTCCTGCCTGACCATGGGAAAGAGAGCAGCCCAGGAGCAGGAAGTACAGGGAATCAGAGATCGGTACCTGGGTAAGTACTGGGGGGAGATTGGATTCACTTACCCAGGGGGAGGTTCCTGCCTGACCATGGGAAAGAGAGCAGCCCAGGGGCAGGAAGTACAGAGAATCAGAGCTCTGTACCTGGGTAAGTACTGGGGGGAGATTGGATTCACTTACCCAGGGGGAGGTTCCTGCCTGACCATGGGAAAGAGAGCAGCCCAGGAGCAGGAAGTACAGAGAATCAGAGCTCTGTACCTGGGTAAGTACTGGGGGTGATTGGATTCACTTACCCAGGGGGGGGGGTTCCTGCCTGACCATGGGAAAGAGAGCAGCCCAGGAGCAGGAAGTACAGGGAATCAGAGCTCTGTACCTGGGTAAGTACTGGGGGGAGATTGGATTCACTTACCCAGGGGGAGGTTCCTGCCTGACCATGGGAAAGAGAGCAGCCCAGGAGCAGGAAGTACAGGGAATCAGAGCTCTGTACCTGGGTAAGTACTGGGGGGAGATTGGATTCACTTACCCAGGGGGAGGTTCCTGCCTGACCATGGGAAAGAGAGCAGCCCAGGGGCAGGAAGTACAGAGAATCAGAGCTCTGTACCTGGGTAAGTACTGGGGGGAGATTGGATTCACTTACCCAGGGGGAGGTTCCTGCCTGACCATGGGAAAGAGAGCAGCCCAGGAGCAGGAAGTACAGAGAATCAGAGCTCTGTACCTGGGTAAGTACTGGGGGGAGATTGGATTCACTTACCCAGGGGGAGGTTCCTGTCTGACCATGGGAAAGAGAGCAGCCCAGGAGCAGGAAGTACAGAGAATCAGAGCTCTGTACCTGGGTAAGTACTGGGGGTGATTGGATTCACTTACCCAGGGGGAGGTTCCTGCCTGACCATGGGAAAGAGAGCAGCCCAGGAGCAGGAAGTACAGAGAATCAGAGCTCGGTACCTGGGTAAGTACTGGGGGAGATTGGATTCACTTACCCAGGGGGAGGTTCCTGCCTGACCATGGGAAAGAGAGCAGCCCAGGAGCAGGAAGTACAGAGAATCAGAGCTCTGTACCTGGGTAAGTACTGGGGGGAGATTGGATTCACTTACCCAGGGGGAGGTTCCTGCCTGACCATGGGAAAGAGAGCAGCCCAGGAGCAGGAAGTACAGGGAATCAGAGCTCTGTACCTGGGTAAGTACTGGGGGGAGATTGGATTTACTTACCCAGGGGGGGAGGTTCCTGCCTGACCATGGGAAAGAGAGCAGCCCAGGAGCAGGAAGTACAGAGAATCAGAGCTCTGTACCTGGGTAAGTACTGGGGGGAGATTGGATTCACTTACCCAGGGGGAGGTTCTTGCCTGACCATGGGAAAGAGAGCAGCCCAGGAGCAGGAAGTACAGGGAATCAGAGCTCTGTACCTGGGTAAGTACTGGGGGGAGATTGGATTCACTTACCCAGGGGGAGGTTCTTGCCTGACCATGGGAAAGAGAGCAGCCCAGGAGCAGGAAGTACAGGGAATCAGAGCTCGGTACCTGGGTAAGTACAATTTCCAGGCTGGGGGTGCTAGTGGGGTAATGCAAATGGGCCTAAAGCTAAAGAAATACTGGGGTGCCCCTGATGGTACCACTAGGAACCCCGCGCACTTACAGGCTGATTTCCCTCTGTCGGATCCCGGGCCGGTGCCGGAGAGCAGGTGGGGGCTTTCGGGGAGGTAGGACAATGAAGATCTCAGGGGGTCCCCCTCACTTTCAGTGCTGCTGTTCCTTCTCTTCACCTCTGGGATGAAGCCCGGCGGCTGCTGCTCCCTGGTTCCTACCGGGGTCTCCTGTATCCGCTCCTCTCCCAACTGCTCAATCCTCATTATCCACTGGTCCTGGAGCTGATCCGCCACCCCCGAGATATTGGGGCTCAAGGGACTTTGCACCGTCCTGTAAGTCAGGTTGGGGACCCCCCCAAAAGCCAAGCTCTCCTGCTGGTAAACTGCTATGTGCCTCATTACGCTGTGCCTCTCTGTCACGGGGGGCTCCGCTAGGCCGGGCACCATTCTGCCCTCACACTGCAGGGGGGTCCGATGTGGCTGGAAGTCCAGAACAGCTTGATAGTCCATAACCAGACTGTTAGGGAGACCAGGCCTGGAACGGAGCAGAGAGTTCTGTTATTTATACTGCCCCCCTAAATATTGGTACCCCTGGAACTATACTGTTACCCCAATGTTTCTATATATCTGTAACCTTGTTATGGGCTAAGGGGGCCCAGCCTGAAGGCCAGTTAGGGGGGGATTTGGGGTGAGTGCTTATTTGTGCCCTGGGTACCCCTGGAACTATAGCGGGGTGACTGTTACCCCAATGTTTCTATATATCTGTATCCTTGTTATGGGCTAAGGGGGCCCAGCCTGAAGGCCAGTTAGGGGGGGATTTGGGGTGAGTGCTTATTTGTGCCCTGGGTACCCCTGGAACTATAGCGGGGTGACTGTTACCCCAATGTTTCTATATATCTGTAACCTTGTTATGGGCTAAGGGGGCCCAGCCTGAAGGCCAGTTAGGGGGGGATTTGGGGTGAGTGCTTATTTGTGCCCTGGGTACCCCTGGAACTATAGCGGGGTGACTGTTACCCCAATGTTTCTATATATCTGTAACCTTGTTATGGGCTAAGGGGGCCCAGCCTGAAGGCCAGTTAGGGGGGATTTGGGGTGCTTATTTGTGCCCTGGGTACCCCTGGAACTATAGCAGGGTGACTGTTACCCAAATGTTTCTATATATCTGTAACCTTGTTATGGGCTAAGGGGGCCCAGCCTGAAGGCCAGTTAGGGGGGGATTTGGGGTGAGTGCTTATTTGTGCCCTGGGTACCCCTGGAACTATAGCAGGGTGACTGTTACCCCAATGTTTCTATATATCTGTAACCTTGTTATGGGCTAAGGGGGCTCAGCCTGAAGGCCAGTTAGGGGGGATTTGGGGTGAGTGCTTATTTGTGCCCTGGGTACCCCTGGAACTATAGCGGGGTGACTGTTACCCCAATGTTTCTATATATCTGTAACCTTGTTATGGGCTAAGGGGGCCCAGCCTGAAGGCCAGTTAGGGGGGGATTTGGGGTGCTTATTTGTGCCCTGGGTACCCCTGGAACTATAGCGGGGTGACTGTTACCCCAATGTTTCTATATATCTGTAACCTTGTTATGGGCTAAGGGGGCCCAGCCTGAAGGCCAGTTAGGGGGGGATTTGGGGTGAGTGCTTATTTGTGCCCTGGGTACCCCTGGAACTATAGCAGGGTGACTGTTACCCCAATGTTTCTATATATCTGTAACCTTGTTATGGGCTAAGGGGGCCCAGCCTGAAGGCCAGTTAGGGGGGGATTTGGGGTGAGTGCTTATTTGTGCCCTGGGTACCCCTGGAACTATAGCGGGGTGACTGTTACCCAAATGTTTCTATATATCTGTAACCTTGTTATGGGCTAAGGGGGCCCAGCCTGAAGGCCAGTTAGGGGGGGATTTGGGGTGAGTGCTTATTTGTGCCCTGGGTACCCCTGGAACTATAGCGGGGTGACTGTTACCCCAATGTTTCTATATATCTGTAACCTTGTTATGGGCTAAGGGGGCCCAGCCTGAAGGCCAGTTAGGGGGGGATTTGGGGTGAGTGCTTATTTGTGCCCTGGGTACCCCTGGAACTATAGCGGGGTGACTGTTACCCCAATGTTTCTATATATCTGTAACCTTGTTATGGGCTAAGGGGGCCCAGCCTGAAGGCCAGTTAGGGGGGGATTTGGGGTGAGTGCTTATTTGTGCCCTGGGTACCCCTGGAACTATAGCGGGGTGACTGTTACCCAAATGTTTCTATATATCTGTAACCTTGTTATGGGCTAAGGGGGCCCAGCCTGAAGGCCAGTTAGGGGGGGATTTGGGGTGAGTGCTTATTTGTGCCCTGGGTACCCCTGGAACTATAGCGGGGTGACTGTTACCCCAATGTTTCTATATATCTGTAACCTTGTTATGGGCTAAGGGGGCCCAGCCTGAAGGCCAGTTAGGGGGGGATTTGGGGTGAGTGCTTATTTGTGCCCTGGGTACCCCTGGAACTATAGCGGGGTGACTGTTACCCCAATGTTTCTATATATCTGTAACCTTGTTATGGGCTAAGGGGGCCCAGCCTGAAGGCCAGTTAGGGGGGGATTTGGGGTGAGTGCTTATTTGTGCCCTGGGTACCCCTGGAACTATAGCGGGGTGACTGTTACCCCAATGTTTCTATATATCTGTAACCTTGTTATGGGCTAAGGGGGCCCAGCCTGAAGGCCAGTTAGGGGGGGATTTGGGGTGAGTGCTTATTTGTGCCCTGGGTACCCCTGGAACTATAGCAGGGTGACTGGGAGCAGCATGGGGGGGTGCAGCAGTATGGGGGTGGGGGTGTAGCAGCATGGGGGGGTGCAGTAGGAGCCCCCTGTACCTGGGGGCTCCTGGGCTGAGGGTACAGACATGGCTGACACAATACGGCACATTTCCAAGGGGTTTGTTTCCCCTGCTCTTGCTGATCTTGCTGCTGCAGGAAAGGCTGTGATGCCCCCACATACCAGCAGGCAGCGCTACACACCTGGGAGCCCCCCTACATCCCTGGGGCCCAGTTAGTTTGTGCCGGGGCCACAGGCGGAATAAGAGGCCCCAATGGGCAGAACTAGAGAACATACAGAACTACAGCTTTTATTCAGCAACTCCCAGAATCCTTTGTGCATGTATGGCTAACTAAGGGTTACTTACTTCCCCCATCCAACAACTGCCCCACTTGGGGTAAGTACAGACAAGCCCACACAGCACAATGGCAGCTTCCTCACCGTGGTTTATAAATACAAATACACAGTATAACATTAATAACATTTTCTTTTAAATATCGGAGTGGGGGTATCATTGGGGCAATTACCCCCCCTACCTCTGCGGAATTTCCCTTCCGCCCCTCCCCTGCGGCTCTTCAGTTTGCGGCCTCTCCGCCTATGAATGACAGCTGTATCTACCTGTCAGAGCCTGGCGTGCTGGCCCCGCCTCTCCTGCGGCCATATTGGTTACTGTGTGTATCAATGTTCAGGGGGCAGAATGTGCTCAGATACCTGGGGCAACCCCTGCGGTAGGTATTAGGAAAGGGAGGGCCCTGTGGGAGGGAAATGTTTACTTGCTTGTTACTCCCTGTTCTACTCCCTGTAGGTCTCTCCCCTCCCCACTTGAAATGATTTCCTTGGGAGAAGTGGGTTTCCCCTAATACCCCCCCCCCCCCATGTTCTGGAGAATGTGGCCCTTAGACTGTAAGTGGCCCTATATAGATGTGAGTGAGTCACTCTGTGTTCCCCATGGGGCTAGCCATATTCTTCATTTCCCAGGGTGCCGCAGCCATGTGACCTGTGCTCTGATAAACTTCAGTCTCACTTTACTGCTGCGCTGCAAGTTGGAGTGATATCCCCCCCCCTCCCCCCCAGCAGCCGATCAGCAGAACAATGGGAAGGGAGCAAGATAGCAGCTCCCAGTAGGTATCAGAATAGCACTCAATAGTAAGAAATCCAAGTCCGGCTTGGGACTCCTCCAGTTACATGGGAGTAGGAGAAACAATAGGTTAGCTGAAAGCAGTTCTAATGTGTAGCGTTGGGGCGACTGTACCTCAGCACTATGGCTGCTTGTGCCCAGGTACCCACAGTATGTACCAGTCCTGCTGTAGTTGTTGGGAGAATGGAAATGGTGCCCCTAGTGGTGCAAATGATATATAGCATGTGAGTGTCTTACTGCTCATCCCTTTCTTTATGCAGATAGAAGGCCTTCCTGCGGGTGCAGCTGTGACTCCCCGGCGCCTCCTCCTGGTCAGGTATTAATGCTCTGTATTGTAACTGTTACAGTGAATTTGGCAGCTTATCTGCCTGTGTATGGGCACCCCCGACGGGCTTACCCGGGCAGATATCAGTCGGGCAGGTTTGCTTTTCCCGTCGGATTGGGGGCCGCATCACCTCATTGGATTAGAAAGGGAATTGGCCCAACATCACTGAGCATAATGTGTATGGCCACCTTTAGACTTGATTATAGGGGAGCTGTCGCCCCAAGGAATAATTCCAAGTTGTGCCAGTCGGGCAAAATAACTGTTACTGACTCTGTAGAAACGATAGGAACCTGTTTGCCTTCAGTCTGGGGCAGTTAGAGAGGAGGGAGGGGAACAAATGGGGGCAGTTCCATGCAGGAAGTGCAGAATGGGAAGGAAGTGCCTGAGGCACGGAGGCGGGGCAGGCTATATATGATTGACAGCTGAGATAACCAAATCCCTTTATCACAGGTAGGGGGGGTTTCATTAAAAAAAATGAGGCAGTTTTATGTGCGGGTGCTAGTTCCCCTTTAAATTTATCCCATGTGATTTATTTCCTGGCATTCTGCAGTGCACTAGTGCTGTTACCCATAGCAACCACGCAGTCCCTTGCTGTCTCCCCTGAGCAACATGAGTGCAATGCATAGGGCTTGTGCTGAAACATACTATTCTGAGACAATTTGCAATTGGTCTTTATTTTTATTTTATTTGCAGTTTATGACTTATTTAGCTTCTTGCTCAGCAGCTCTCCAGTTTGGAATTTCAGCAGCTATCTGGTTGCTAGGTTCTCCATTTAACCTAGCAACCAGACAGCGGTTTGAAAGAGGGACCGAAATATGAAAAGAGGAGGGGCCTAAAGAGAGGGATAAGGAATAAAAAGTAACAATAACAATAAAACTGGAGCCTCACAGAGCAATAGGGTTTGGCTGCCGGGGTCAGTGACCCCCATTTGGAAGCTGCAAAGAGTCAGAAGGCAAATAATTCAAAAACTATAAGAAATAAATAATGCCGACCAATTGAAAACTTGCTAAACACGAACAGTTAACCTGAAGGTGACCCGCCCCTTTAAAAAAGAGTTAATAAACATGTAGGAAACTCCTCCGAGTCTGGCCCTGGGGAGGTATGTAATTGGTTCCCACTGCATGACAGACTCCTGCTTACAAAGCAGTCACAACAAATGGTGAATGGTTTTATAGTTTATTTCCAGTCATGGAGGGGCTTTAGTTTCATGGTTAATATCCCCAGGGAACAGATTAGTAAGGCTGAGCACGGCAGGGGGAGACAAGGGGGGATAGGCCTGATGGGTTTTGGGGTGTCACAGGCGCACTCACCCTTATTATTGGGAGCAGCCCACGGGGGAGGGGAACAGGAAGCTGCTTTGGGGGGGGGTTATATTGTAGCAGCGGCAGAGGCGGGTCGGTGTAGATCAGTGACTAATGGCGCCATTACTGCTACAATAAACTGATTCACTTTGGGTTCATGACCCATATATAAGATTTATTATTCAGGAATCATGGGAAACCAGCGGGTTTATGGTTATTATTGTGTGTCCAGTGTGATAGATAAGGGGGGGTAATAAAACTTATCATCTCTCTAAGGGACCCACCCCATCCACTTATTATTGTAATGTAGGAACAATCACAGAGGCACAAAGCTGAGTTATACAGGGATAATGTACCCCCTACTGTAAATGATAAGGATATTAGCAGTCACTGAGGGGTTCTGTGCCCCCCATATAAAGGCACAAGGCTGCAGGCTGAGTTATACAGGGAACTCTGAGTATCACTCATGTATTATAAGGGATACTGTACCCCCTACTGTAAATGATAAGGATATTAGCAGTCACTGAGGGGTTCTGTGCCCCCCATATAAAGGCACAAGGCTGCAGGCTGAGTTATACAGGGAACTCTGAGTATCACTCATGTATTATAAGGGATAATGTACCCCCTACTGTAAATGATAAGGATATTAGCAGTCACTGAGGGGTTCTGTGCCCCCCATATAAAGGCACAAGGCTGCAGGCTGAGTTATACAGGGAACTCTGAGTATCACTCATGTATTATAAGGGATAATGTACCCCCTACTGTAAATGATAAGGATATTAGCAGTCACTGAGGGGTTCTGTGCCCCCCCATATAAAGGCACAAGGCTGCAGGCTGAGTTATACAGGGAACTCTGAGTATCACTCATGTATTATAAGGGATAATGTACCCCCTACTGTAAATGATAAGGATATTAGCAGTCACTGAGGGGTTCTGTGCCCCCCATATAAAGGCACAAGGCTGCAGGCTGAGTTATACAGGGAACTCTGAGTATCACTCATGTATTATAAGGGATAATGTACCCCCTACTGTAAATGATAAGGATATTAGCAGTCACTGAGGGGTTCTGTGCCCCCCATATAAAGGCACAAGGCTGCAGGCTGAGTTATACAGGGAACTCTGAGTATCACTCATGTATTATAAGGGATAATGTACCCCCTACTGTAAATGATAAGGATATTAGCAGTCACTGAGGGGTTCTGTGCCCCCCATATAAAGGCACAAGGCTGCAGGCTGAGTTATACAGGGAACTCTGAGTATCACTCATGTATTATAAGGGATAATGTACCCCCTACTGTAAATGATAAGGATATTAGCAGTCACTGAGGGGTTCTGTGCCCATATAAAGGCACAAGGCTGCAGGCTGAGTTATACAGGGAACTCTGAGTATCACTCATGTATTATAAGGGATAATGTACCCCCTACTGTAAATGATAAGGATATTAGCAGTCACTGAGGGGTTCTGTGCCCCCCATATAAAGGCACAAAGGGGGGGGGAGAGGAATGGGGCTGCGCCAGTCACATGTACTGAAATCTTTCCCTGGAAATGAGCCCCCTCCCGTCTCCCCCAGCTGAGCACTCACAACAGCCAATCACTGCTTCTCATCCCTAGATGTGGGTTCGGTGGCCCCGGCCGGGGCTCCTGTGAGGAAGGTACTGGCCGGATTCTCATTTCTCTGCACTGACAGGTAAATGCCCCCGGGGCTATGTCTGGTACTGGTCAGATTGGGGCTGCTGGGAAGGGTGGGTGTTTGGTTGGTGGGGGGGGGGGGGGGATCAAAGTAACTGTGACAGATGATGAGCAAGAGAAAAGCCACCTGCCCCAGGGTCTGCTAATACCCCTAGGATTAACCCCCCTTTGTACATCTCCGCCTACACCAGCCTGACAGTGGCACAGGCCCCGGCCATATTGCCTCCTGCCCAGGGCTGCGGGCATCGACACACTTTGTACCATGGGGGGGGCACATAGTATTGCCCAGTCACAGTGGCACAGACCCCAGCATGGCGATGCCATATTGCCTCCTGCCCAGGGCTGCGGGCATCGACACACTTTGTACCCTGGGGGGGGCACATAGTATTGCCCAGTCACAGTGGCACAGACCCCAGCATGGCGATGCCATATTGCCTCCTGCCCAGGGCTGCGGGCATTGGCACACTTTGTACCATGGGGGGGGGGCACATAGTATTGCCCAGTCACAGTGGCACAGACCCCAGCATGGCGATGCCATATTGCCTCCTGCCCAGGGCTGCGGGCATCGACACACTTTGTTCCCTAATGGCCTGGGGGGGCACATAGTATTGCCCAGTCACAGTGGCACCATAATAAGGGGGCGGGGGTAGCACCTCAGTGCTATATAAATACTGAATAAGACTCTGCTCCCTGCACCCAAACCTGTAGCTGCCACTCTTGGTACATTCCAACTGTCCGGAGCAATAAATGCAACTGAACATTGGTATCATTGGGCACAGAAGCTGCATACACAGACTGGCACCCATAGGGCCCAAGGGTACAGCGCTACATACACAGACTGGCACCCATAGGGCCCAAGGGTACAGCGCTACATACACAGACTGGCACCCATAGGGCCCAAGGGTACAGCGCTACATACACAGACTGGCACCCATAGGGCCCAAGGGTACAGCGCTACATACACAGACTGGCACCCATAGGGCCCAAGGGTACAGCGCTACATACACAGACTGGCACCCATAGGGCCCAAGGGTACAGCGCTACATACACAGACTGGCACCTATAGGGCCCAAGGGTACAGCGCTACATACACAGACTGGCACCCATAGGGCCCAAGGGTACAGCGCTACATACACAGACTGGCACCCATAGGGCCCAAGGGTACAGCGCTACATACACAGACTGGCACCCATAGGGCCCAAGGGTACAGCGCTACATACACAGACTGGCACCTATAGGGCCCAAGGGTACAGCGCTACATACACAGACTGGCACCTATAGGGCCCAAGGGTACAGCGCTACATACACAGACTGGCACCTATAGGGCCCAAGGGTACAGCGCTACATACACAGACTGGCACCTATAGGGCCCAAGGTACAGCGCTACATACACAGACTGGCACCCATAGGGCCCAAGGGTACAGCGCTACATACACAGACTGGCACCTATAGGGCCCAAGGGTACAGCGCTACATACACAGACTGGCACCCATAGGGCCCAAGGGTACAGCGCTACATACACAGACTGGCACCCATAGGGCCCAAGGGTACAGTGCTCCATACACAGACTGGCACCCATAGGGCCCATGATTACTGTCATGCTGAAAGGCAGTCCTTAGTGGTGGAGCAGCACATAATGCCCAGGATTCCTGCACTCACATTGGCACATAATGCCCAGGATTCCTGCACTCACATTGGCACATAATGCCCAGGATTCCTGCACTCACATTGGCACATAATGCCCAGGATTCCTGCACTCACATTGGCACATAATGCCCAGGATTCCTGCACTCACATTGGCACATAATGCCCAGGATTCCTGAACTCACATTGGCACATAATGCCCAGGATTCCTGCACTCACATTGGCACATAATGCTCAGGATTCCTGCACTCACATTGGCACATAATGCTCAGGATTCCTGCACTCACATTGGCACATAATCCCCAGGATTCCTGCACTCACATTGGCACATAATGCCCAGGATTCCTGCACTCACATTGGCACATAATGCCCAGGATTCCTGCACTCACATTGGCACATAATGCCCAGGATTCCTGCACTCACATTGGCACATAATGCCCAGGATTCCTGCACTCACATTGGCACATAATGCCCAGGATTCCTGCACTCACATTGGCACATAATGCCCAGGATTCCTGAACTCACATTGGCACATAATGCCCAGGATTCCTGCACTCACATTGGCACATAATGCTCAGGATTCCTGCACTCACATTGGCACACAATGCCCAGGATTCCTGCACTCACATTGGCACATAATGCCCAGGATTCCTGCACTCACATTGGCACATAATGCCCAGGATTCCTGCACTCACATTGGCACATAATCCCCAGGATTCCTGCACTCACATTGGCACATAATCCCCAGGATTCCTGCACTCACATTGGCACACAATCCCCAGGATTCCTGCACTCACATTGGCACATAATGCCCAGGATTCATGCACTCACATTGGCACATAATGCCCAGGATTCCTGCACTCACATTGGCACATAATGCCCAGGATTCATGCACTCACATTGGCACATAATGCCCAGGATTCTTGCACTCACATTGGCACATAATCCCCAGGATTCCTGCACTCACATTGGCACATAATGCCCAGGATTCCTGCTCTCACCTTGGCACATAATGCCCAGGATTCCTGCACTCATATTGGCACATAATCCCCAGGATTCCTGCACTCACATTGGCACATAATGCCCAGGATTCCTGCACTCACATTGACACATAATGCCCAGGATTCCTGCACTCACATTGACACATAATGCCCAGGATTCCTGCACTCACATTGGCACATAATGCCCAGGATTCCTGCACTCACATTGACACATAATCCCCAGGATTCCTGCACTCACATTGGCACATAATGCCCAGGATTCCTGCACTCACATTGGCACACAATCCCCAGGATTCCTGCAGTCACATTGGCACATAATGCCCAGGATTCCTGCACTCACATTGGCACATAATGCCCAGGATTCCTGCACTCACATTGGCACACAATCCCCAGGATTCCTGCAGTCACATTGGCACATAATGCCCAGGATTCCTGCACTCACATTGGCACATAATGCCCAGGATTCCTGCTCTCACATTGGCACATAATGCCCAGGATTCTTGCACTCACATTGGCACATAATGCCCAGGATTCCTGCACTCACATTGGCACATAATCCCCAGGATTCCTGCACTCACATTGGCACATAATGCCCAGGATTCTTGCACTCACATTGGCACATAATGCCCAGGATTCCTGCACTCACATTGGCACATAATGCCCAGGATTCCTGCACTCACATTGGCACATAATGCCCAGGATTCCTGCACTCATATTGGCACATAATGCCCAGGATTCCTGCACTCACATTGGCACATAATGCCCAGGATTCCTGCACTCACATTGGCACATAATGCCCAGGATTCCTGCACTCACATTGGCACATAATGCCCAGGATTCCTGCACTCACATTGGCACATAATGCCCAGGATTCCTGCACTCATATTGGCACATAATGCCCAGGATTCCTGCACTCACATTGGCACATAATGCCCAGGATTCCTGCACTCACATTGGCACATAATGCCCAGGATTCCTGCACTCACATTGGCACATAATGCCCAGGATTCCTGCACTCACATTGGCACATAATGCCCAGGATTCCTGCACTCACATTGGCACATAATGCCCAGGATTCCTGCACTCACACTCACCCCTTCCCTGCACTCACACTCAACCCTTGCCATCACAGCAGACTCGGGCACAGACATGCCAACAGTAGAGGAGAATAGAGGCGCCAGTGTGAGTGACAGTCGGGCACAAAGGTGGCACACAGAGCCAAGTTGGGCACTTTCCCGTTACCCCGCTGGGGTCAGACTATGTTGGCAAGTTAGGGGCACCCCCCCTAGTCCCTCAGAGCGCCGGGGGGCAAGTAGCCTACCTCATTGTGCGAGTCCATCAGCCTCTGGTTTGCTCGGTGCGCCTCTTGCCCCTGGCAGTAGAACATGGCAGCCCCGCTCCTCCGCTGTGTGTGCCCGCCTGGCACGGCAACTTCTCTTTGTCTCTAGGGCCACCTCCTTCTCCCCTAGTAACCGGGCAGGTGCCTGCTGATATTTCTCCCCCTATCCTTATAACCCCCTTTCACATTCTCCCCTTTGTCCTGCTCAGAGCGACTCCCTTCCCCCCCTTTGTCCCTCTCACTTTCCCCCCCTCTCAGTGTCCCACACACACTTTCCCCTCTGTCTGTGAAAGATTCCTTTCTTTTCCCCGTCCCCCCCTCAGCTGCCCCAGGCCTGTGCCCAACTGCCCCCAGCACTGTCCCACCCTCAGCTGCCCCAGGCCTGTGCCCAACTGCCCCCAGCGCTCCCGGGGCCCTGCTCCACCTGTGCCAGTGTGCGAGAGTGTCAGCCCTGTGTGCACCGGGGGCAGGAGGGGCAGGAGGGGCAGGAGGGGCCGGGGAGCTGGGAGTTGTGCTGACTTGCCCCTGCCCCCCCCCCCCACTCCCTGCAGACATCTCCCTGTGAAACAAACACAGAACTGGTTTGGCAGCTCCCAAAATAACAGGGAGATTCTGTTTGCACATCTGGGACGGAGGGGGCTCCGGCGGGGCGGCAGGGAAGGGGTTAAGATTGGGCGGGGGGGGGGGGGGGGTGTGAATACACACAAACAATATGTGAAAAGCTTTTCATAGGGAAAGGAGAGAGGCAGCAAACAGAGCGGCTCAGGCTGCCCCCCCAATCTGTACTTGGGCCCCCGGGGGCTGCTGAGCATGATGGGGGTGATTAACCCCACCCTCACCCCATATTCAGCCCCAGGCAGTCTCCATACCCCAGTGACCCCCAACCAATGAGTCGGGGGCAACATGTTGCTCTCAGTGCCCCAAAACTAGGCAGTTATTACTGAATTCCTGACTTGGGGGCAAGTTTTGGTTGAATAAAAACAAGATTTCCTACCAAATAAAGCCCCTGTAAGCTGATAGGCTGCATAGGGGCCCCTAATAGCCAATCACAGCCCTTATTTGGCTCCTCCATGAACTGTTATGGGCTTGTGTTGCTCCCCAAGTCTTTTTACATGTGACTGTGGCTCCCCAGTAAGAAAGGTTGGGGATCCCTGCCATTGACAGACACAGGACAGCACCCCTAGTGGTCCCTAACCTCTATCTATCTGCCTGCCTATCTATTTATCTATCTATCATCTATCTATCTATCTATCTATCTATCTGCCTATCTATCATCTATCTATCTATCTGCCTATCTATCATCTATCTATCTATCTGCCTATCTATCTATCTATCTATCTATCTATCTATCTATCTATCTATCTATCTATCTATCTATCTATATCTATCTATCTATCTATCAGAACTGCCCTGCTAACTAACTTGCCCCCAGAGGCCAATCAGATTAGAGCAGGCTACTGGTTGGTAGAAAATGAAAGCAAGTACCTGATTGGTTGCTGTGGGTAGCTGCTCTGGTGCAGTTTGGCACCTATGTTATTCCGTATGCTGGGTCAGGGTGCCGGGGGGTATTTAAGGCAGCGATTAAACATTTGCCCCCAAATCTACTCTAAATCTCCTATATGGCCTTCAGCCTGAACCCCCACAGCCCTACAGTTTAGGGGCAGCCTCTTCCCTGTACCCCTATATTTCCTTTATGGGTCAGTTACATCAGGACCTTAACCCTTTGGGGTGCGGCTCAGAGAGCGGAACCAAAGGGGGGTGCAGGGTGACTCCCATTGCCGGGGCCACGGCTCCAGACGCTCAGGGGTGCAGGGGGTGCAGGGTGACTCCCATTGCCGGGGCCACGGCTCCAGACGCTCAGGGGTGCAGGGGGTGCAGCGTGACTCCCATTGCCGGGGCCACGGCTCCAGACGCTCAGGGGTGCAGGGGGTGCAGGGTGACTCCCATTGCCGGGGCCCTGGCTCCAGACGCTCAGGGGTGCAGGGGGTGCAGCGTGACTCCCATTGCCGGGGCCACGGCTCCAGACGCTCAGGGGTGCAGGGGGTGCAGCGTGACTCCCATTGCCGGGGCCACGGCTCCAGACGCTCAGGGGTGCAGGGGGTGCAGCGTGACTCCCATTGCCAGGGCCACGGCTCCAGACGCTCAGGGGTGCAGGGGGTGCAGCGTGACTCCCATTGCCGGGGCCACGGCTCCAGACGCTCAGGGGTGCAGGGGGTGCAGCGTGACTCCCATTGCCGGGGCCACGGCTCCAGACGCTCAGGGGTGCAGGGGGTGCAGGGTGACTCCCATTGCCGGGGCCACGGCTCCAGACGCTCAGGGGTGCAGGGGGTGCAGCGTGACTCCCATTGCCGGGGCCACGGCTCCAGACGCTCAGGGGTGCAGGGGGTGCAGCGTGACTCCCATTGCCGGGGCCACGGCTCCAGACGCTCAGGGGGTGCAGCGTGACTCCCATTGCCGGGGCCACGGCTCCAGACGCTCAGGGGTGCAGGGGGTGCAGCGTGACTCCATTGCCGGGGCCACGGCTCCAGACGCTCAGGGGGTGCAGCGTGACTCCCATTGCCGGGGCCACGGCTCCAGACGCTCAGGGGTGCAGGGGGTGCAGCGTGACTCCCATTGCCGGGGCCACGGCTCCAGACGCTCAGGGGTGCAGGGGGTGCAGGGTGACTCCCATTGCCGGGGCCCTGGCTCCAGACGCTCAGGGGTGCAGGGGGTGCAGGGTGACTCCCATTGCCGGGGCCACGGCTCCAGACGCTCAGGGGTGCAGGGGGTGCAGGGTGACTCCCATTGCCGGGGCCACGGCTCCAGACGCTCAGGGGTGCAGGGGAGAGTCAGTTTCACTGCAGCAGAACTATGTGCCCTGGGCAGCCACGTGGGAGACGCTGAGAACAGCACCTGCCGTAGGGCCCCCGGGGGTGTCTCTTCTGTTCAGCCCCATAGGGAGTGTATGTACGTGGGGGGGGGGGAGATTTATAGGGTCCCCTCCCTCAGCTCAACGCTTACTGCTCGGCACATACTCGCCTGTGTACTCACACCTACGTGTCCCCTGTGTGAGAGATGGGGGGGCCGGGGGAAAGGTGGGGGCTATATCTGTGCCTATATATTATACAGTTACATTATGTGCATATATGATATGGGGGTTACACTGTGACAGTGGGGGGGGGGCTGGGGGAAAGATGGGGGGTATATCTGTGCCTATATATTATACAGTTACATTATGTGCATATATGATATGGGGGTTACACTGTGACAGTGGGGGGGGGGCTGGGGGAAAGATGGGGGGTATATCTGTGCCTATATATTATACAGTTACATTATGTGCATATATGATATGGGGGTTACACTGTGACAGTGGGGGGGGCTGGGGGAAAGATGGGGGGTATATCTGTGCCTATATATTATACAGTTACATTATGTGCATATATGATATGGGGGTTACACTGTGACAGTGGGGGGGGCTGGGGGAAAGATGGGGGGTATATCTGTGCCTATATATTATACAGTTACATTATGTGCATATATGATATGGGGGTTACACTGTGACAGTGGGGGGGGGGGGGGAAAGATGGGGGGTATATCTGTGCCTATATATTATACAGTTACATTATGTGCATATATGATATGGGGGTTACACTGTGACAGTGGGGGGGGGGGCTGGGGGAAAGATGGGGGGTATATCTGTGCCTATATATTATACAGTTACATTATGTGCATATATGATATGGGGGTTACACTGTGACAGTGGGGGGGGGGAAAGATGGGGGGTATATCTGTGCCTATATATTATACAGTTACATTATGTGCATATATGATATGGGGGTTACACTGTGACAGTGGGGGGGGGGGGGGGGAAAGATGGGGGGTATATCTGTGCCTATATATTATACAGTTACATTATGTGCATATATGATATGGGGGTTACACTGTGACAGTGGGGGGGGGGAAAGATGGGGGGTATATCTGTGCCTATATATTATACAGTTACATTATGTGCATATATGATATGGGGGTTACACTGTGACAGTGGGGGGGGGGCTGGGGGAAAGATGGGGGGTATATCTGTGCCTATATATTATACAGTTACATTATGTGCATATATGATATGGGGGTTACACTGTGACAGTGGGGGGGGGGGGGAAGATGGGGGGTATATCTGTGCCTATATATTATACAGTTACATTATGTGCATATATGATATGGGGGTTACACTGTGACAGTGGGGGGGCTGGGGGAAAGATGGGGGGTATATCTGTGCCTATATATTATACAGTTACATTATGTGCATATATGATATGGGGGTTACACTGTGACAGTGGGGGGGGGGGGGCTGGGGGAAAGATGGGGGGTATATCTGTGCCTATATATTATACAGTTACATTATGTGCATATATGATATGGGGGTTACACTGTGACAGTGGGGGGGGGGGGGGGGGGAAGATGGGGGGTATATCTGTGCCTATATATTATACAGTTACATTATGTGCATATATGATATGGGGGTTACACTGTGACAGTGGGGGGGGGGGCTGGGGAAAGATGGGGGGTATATCTGTGCCTATATATTATACAGTTACATTATGTGCATATATGATATGGGGGTTACACTGTGACAGTGGGGGGGGGGGGGGCTGGGGGAAAGATGGGGGGTATATCTGTGCCTATATATTATACAGTTACATTAATGTGCATATATGATATGGGGGTTACACTGTGACAGTGGGGGGGGGGGGAAAGATGGGGGTATATCTGTGCCTATATATTATACAGTTACATTATGTGCATATATGATATGGGGGTTACACTGTGACAGTGGGGGGGGGGGGGAAAGATGGGGGGTATATCTGTGCCTATATATTATACAGTTACATTATGTGCATATATGATATGGGGGTTACACTGTGACAGTGGGGGGGGGGGGCTGGGGGAAAGGGTGGGGTATATCTGTGCCTATATATTATACAGTTACATTATGTGCATATATGATATGGGGGTTACACTGTGACAGTGGGGGGGGGGGGGCCGGGGGAAAGGTGGGGGTATATCTGTGCCTATATATTATACAGTTACATTATGTGCATATATGATATGGGGGTTACACTGTGACAGTGGGGGGGGGGGGCCGGGGGAAAGATGGGGGGTATATCTGTGCCTATATATTATACAGTTACATTATGTGCATATATGATATGGGGGTTACACTGTGACAGTGGGGGGGGGGGGCCGGGGGAAAGGTGGGGGTATATCTGTGCCTATATATTATACAGTTACATTATGTGCATATATGATATGGGGGTTACACTGTGACAGTGGGGGGGGGGCTGGGGGAAAGATGGGGGGTATATCTGTGCCTATATATTATACAGTTACATTATGTGCATATATGATATGGGGGTTACACTGTGACAGTGGGGGGGGGGGGCTGGGGGAAAGATGGGGGTATATCTGTGCCTATATATTATACAGTTACATTATGTGCATATATGATATGGGGGTTACACTGTGACAGTGGGGGGGGGGGGCTGGGGGAAAGATGGGGGTATATCTGTGCCTATATATTATACAGTTACATTATGTGCATATATGATATGGGGGTTACACTGTGACAGTGGGGGGGGGGGAAAGATGGGGGGTATATCTGTGCCTATATATTATACAGTTACATTATGTGCATATATGATATGGGGGTTACACTGTGACAGTGGGGGGGGGGGGGCTGGGGGAAAGATGGGGGTATATCTGTGCCTATATATTATACAGTTACATTATGTGCATATATGATATGGGGGTTACACTGTGACAGTGGGGGGGGGGGCTGGGGGAAAGATGGGGGTATATCTGTGCCTATATATTATACAGTTACATTATGTGCATATATGATATGGGGGTTACACTGTGACAGTGGGGGGGGGGAAAGATGGGGGGTATATCTGTGCCTATATATTATACAGTTACATTATGTGCATATATGATATGGGGGTTACACTGTGACAGTGGGGGGGGGGGGGGGGAAAGATGGGGGGTATATCTGTGCCTATATATTATACAGTTACATTATGTGCATATATGATATGGGGGTTACACTGTGACAGTGGGGGGGGCTGGGGGAAAGATGGGGGTATATCTGTGCCTATATATTATACAGTTACATTATGTGCATATATGATATGGGGGTTACACTGTGACAGTGGGGGGGGGGGAAAGATGGGGGGTATATCTGTGCCTATATATTATACAGTTACATTATGTGCATATATGATATGGGGGTTACACTTTGACAGTGGGGGGGGCTGGGGAAAGATGGGGGTATATCTGTGCCTATATATTATACAGTTACATTATGTGCATATATGATATGGGGGTTACACTGTGACAGTGGGGGGGGGGGGCTGGGGGAAAGATGGGGGGTATATCTGTGCCTATATATTATACAGTTACATTATGTGCATATATGATATGGGGGTTACACTTTGACAGTGGGGGGGGCTGGGGGAAAGATGGGGGTATATCTGTGCCTATATATTATACAGTTACATTATGTGCATATATGATATGGGGGTTACACTGTGACAGTGGGGGGGGGGGGGGCTGGGGGAAAGATGGGGGGTATATCTGTGCCTATATATTATACAGTTACATTATGTGCATATATGATATGGGGGTTACACTGTGACAGGGGGGGGGGGCTGGGGGAAAGATGGGGGGTATATCTGTGCCTATATATTATACAGTTACATTATGTGCATATATGATATGGGGGTTACACTGTGACAGTGGGGGGGGGGGGCTGGGGAAAGATGGGGGGTATATCTGTGCCTATATATTATACAGTTACATTATGTGCATATATGATATGGGGGTTACACTGTGACAGTGGGGGGGGGGGGGGCTGGGGGAAAGATGGGGGTATATCTGTGCCTATATATTATACAGTTACATTATGTGCATATATGATATGGGGGTTACACTGTGACAGTGGGGGGGGGGAAAGATGGGGGTATATCTGTGCCTATATATTATACAGTTACATTATGTGCATATATGATATGGGGGTTACACTGTGACAGTGGGGGGGGGGGGGCTGGGGGAAAGATGGGGGGGTATATCTGTGCCTATATATTATACAGTTACATTATGTGCATATATGATATGGGGGTTACACTGTGACAGTGGGGGGGGGGGGGAAAGATGGGGGGTATATCTGTGCCTATATATTATACAGTTACATTATGTGCATATATGATATGGGGGTTACACTGTGACAGTGGGGGGGGGGGGGAAAGATGGGGGGTATATCTGTGCCTATATATTATACAGTTACATTATGTGCATATATGATATGGGGGTTACACTGTGACAGGGGGGGGGGGCTGGGGGAAAGATGGGGGGGTATATCTGTGCCTATATATTATACAGTTACATTATGTGCATATATGATATGGGGGTTACACTGTGACAGGGGGGGGGGGGGCTGGGGGAAAGATGGGGGGGTATATCTGTGCCTATATATTATACAGTTACATTATGTGCATATATGATATGGGGGTTACACTGTGACAGTGGGGGGGGGGAAAGATGGGGGGTATATCTGTGCCTATATATTATACAGTTACATTATGTGCATATATGATATGGGGGTTACACTGTGACAGTGGGGGGGGGGGCTGGGGGAAAGATGGGGGGTATATCTGTGCCTATATATTATACAGTTACATTATGTGCATATATGATATGGGGGTTACACTGTGACAGTGGGGGGGGGGAAAGATGGGGGGTATATCTGTGCCTATATATTATACAGTTACATTATGTGCATATATGATATGGGGGTTACACTGTGACAGTGGGGGGGGGGGCTGTGGGAAAGATGGGGGGTATATCTGTGGCCTATATATTATACAGTTACATTATGTGCATATATGATATGGGGGTTACACTGTGACAGTGGGGGGGGGGGGAAAGATGGGGTATATCTGTGCCTATATATTATACAGTTACATTATGTGCATATATGATATGGGGGTTACACTGTGACAGTGGGGGGGGGGGGGGGAAAGATGGGGGGTATATCTGTGCCTATATATTATACAGTTACATTATGTGCATATATGATATGGGGGTTACACTGTGACAGTGGGGGGGGGGGGAAAGATGGGGGGTATATCTGTGCCTATATATTATACAGTTACATTATGTGCATATATGATATGGGGGTTACACTGTGACAGTGGGGGGGGGGGGGAAAGATGGGGGGTATATCTGTGCCTATATATTATACAGTTACATTATGTGCATATATGATATGGGGGTTACACTGTGACAGTGGGGGGGGGGGCTGGGGGAAAGATGGGGGGTATATCTGTGCCTATATATTATACAGTTACATTATGTGCATATATGATATGGGGGTTACACTGTGACAGTGGGGGGGGGGGGGAAAGATGGGGGTATATCTGTGCCTATATATTATACAGTTACATTATGTGCATATATGATATGGGGGTTACACTGTGACAGTGGGGGGGGGGAAAGATGGGGGGTATATCTGTGCCTATATATTATACAGTTACATTATGTGCATATATGATATGGGGGTTACACTGTGACAGTGGGGGGGGGGGGGCTGGGGGAAAGATGGGGGGTATATCTGTGCCTATATATTATACAGTTACATTATGTGCATATATGATATGGGGGTTACACTGTGACAGTGGGGGGGGGGGGGAAAGATGGGGGGTATATCTGTGCCTATATATTATACAGTTACATTATGTGCATATATGATATGGGGGTTACACTGTGACAGTGGGGGGGGGGGGCTGGGGGAAAGATGGGGGTATATCTGTGCCTATATATTATACAGTTACATTATGTGCATATATGATATGGGGGTTACACTGTGACAGTGGGGGGGGGGGGGCTGGGGGAAAGATGGGGGGTATATCTGTGCCTATATATTATACAGTTACATTATGTGCATATATGATATGGGGGTTACACTGTGACAGTGGGGGGGGAAAGATGGGGGTATATCTGTGCCTATATATTATACAGTTACATTATGTGCATATATGATATGGGGGTTACACTGTGACAGTGGGGGGGGGGGGGCTGGGGGAAAGATGGGGGTATATCTGTGCCTATATATTATACAGTTACATTATGTGCATATATGATATGGGGGTTACACTGTGACAGTGGGGGGGGGGGCTGGGGGAAAGATGGGGGGTATATCTGTGCCTATATATTATACAGTTACATTATGTGCATATATGATATGGGGGTTACACTGTGACAGTGGGGGGGGGGGCTGGGGGAAAGATGGGGGGTATATCTGTGCCTATATATTATACAGTTACATTATGTGCATATATGATATGGGGGTTACACTGTGACAGTGGGGGGGCAGGAATCTCGGGCCCTATTAGCAGTAACTCCCGTGTAACTCCCAGCCAGCTTAGGGGCCATAGCCGCCTCACACACATTTGGGGGGGTACCGTGCCGGGGAGAGCAGTTATTGGGTAGCAGTCGGGACACGCTCAGGCACCGCCCCTTTTCATATAAACTGCGTAAAAAATCCCGTAATCACAATTTATGGCAATTTGCTATGGAATGTACAAACCTCCCCCCGCATCCACTCACTGCTCAGGCACTACCTGCAGGGTACGCTAACTGCCCCCAGCGCTGCACAAATGCCCCTGCGGCCCCCTGTGCTGGGAGCTGCCATATTGTTTCCTTCCCAGCCTCTGTATCAGGGGATTGGTTGCCCAGCAGTCACAGAAAGACTGGACTCGCTGCTCATGAGCGCCCCCAGCTGAGGGGGGCAATGTGTGCAACAAATAATTAATTCTGATTGGCTGAGAGACCCTGGGATGTGGGGGCAATACGGCCAATCAGGATAGAGACCTCTTATGCTGCTCATCTCTGGCGGCATCTGATTGAGGGACGCGACTTTCCCCGTTCATCCGAGCAGCCAATCAGAGGCAGGAAAGAGTCTTAGATTTATTACATCATTTATATTCACTTTGTATATCAATCAGCCGACTCATATGTGGCCCCCCAGTCTGATAAATAGTCCCATATAGTCCCCTTATAGTCACTAATGCTACATACATTGTATCAGTGTCCGACCCGGCAGAACTACAAGTCCCATCATCCCCTGTGTTATAGAAATGATAGAAAAGAACATTAGGGGGGTGCTGCCATGTTGCTTGCCCAGGCCGGTGTTGGGGGGGCTGCCATTCAGTACCTAAAGCAGAGAGCTGATTGGCAGAAGATGAGATTCAGTTCCCAGCATGCTCAGCCAGCAGTGTGAGTTGCAGGTAGGGGTTATAGGCAGGATGGAAGGGGCCCTGGGGCTTTTGGGCTGCCGGGTCTTGTCCAATTGAGTTTGCTGAGGCCTCCACTGGGGGCATATTAGCATCAGAAATGCCCCAGAGGCAGGAAACAGTTAATTCTTATCACCCCCATCCAGCTTCATTCCAGGGGTGTAGTTGGCTCTGAGGGGCCAAGCTGCCAGTTCTGTATGTCACGCCCTCTCTTAGGCTCCGGCCTTGTTACTCCGCCCCCTGCCCAGGGCGAGGGGCTCATGCTGCGGGCTGCACTGCTACTCCCTGCGGGAAAGAAATATCCGTTAGCGGTGTAACATTCACTCCCAGCTACCCTGGGAATGTGATAGGGACCTTAGATTGTAAGCTCACTGGGGCAGGGACTGATGGGAATGGGATAGGGACCTTAGACTGTAAGCTCCATGGGGCAGGGGCTGATGGGAATGTGATAGCGGACCTTAGATGTAAGCTCCAACTGGGCAGGACTGCATGGATGGGATAGGGACCTCTAGACTGTAAGCTCACTGGGCAGGCGCTGATGGGGAATGTGTAGGACCTTAGATTGTAGCCACTGGGCAGGGCTGATGGGAATGGGATAGACCTTAGATTGTAAGCCCCACGATGGCGCAGGGACTGATGGGAATGGGATAGGACCTTAGATTGTAAGCTCACTGGGGCAGGGACTGATGTTGAAATGTGATAGGACCTTAGATTGTACTCCACGGGGAACTGATGGAATGGATAGGGACCTTTAATTTGTAAGCTCACTGGGGACAGGGGCTGATGGGAAGGGATAGGAACCTTAGATTGTAAGCTCACTGGGGCAGGGACTGATGAATGGATAGGACCTTAGTTGTAGCTCACTGGGGCAGGGCTGATGGGAATGGGAATTAGGACCTTTAGATTGTTGTAAGCTCACTGGGCAGGGACTGATGGAATGGATAGGGACCTTAGATTGTAAGCTCATGGGGCAGGCTGATGGAATGGATAGGGGACCTTAGATTGTAGCTTCACTGGTGGCAGGGCTGATCGGGATGTGATAGGACTTAGATTGTAGCGCACTGGTGCAGGCTGATGGATGGATAGGACCTTAGATGTAAGCTCACTGGCAGGGTGATGGAATGTTATTGATAGGGACCTTAGATTGTAAGCTAACACTGGGCGAGGGGCGGATGGAATTGATGGGGACCTTAATGTAAGTCACTTGGGGCAGGGATGATGGGAATGGAGTGAGGACCTATTGTAAGCTCACTGGCAGGGACTATGGGAATGGATAGGGCTTAGATTGTAAGTTCACTGGGCAGGGCTGAATGGGAATGGATAGGACCTTAGATTGTAAGCTCATGGGCAGGGGCTGATGGGAATGGGATAGGACCTTAGAGTGTAAGCTCACTGGGCAGGCTGATGGGAATGGGATAGGACCTTAGATTGTAAGCTCACTGGGCAGGGGCTGATTGGGATGCGATAGGGACCTTAGATTGTAAAGCTCCTGGGGAGCGGCTTAGATGGAATGGATAGGACCGCTAGATTGTAAGCTCACTGGGGCAGGCGGCTGATGGGAAATGCGATAGGACCTTAGATGTAAGCTCACTGGGCAGGCTGATGGGAATGGGATAGGACCTAATGTAAGACCTCACTGGCAGGGCTTTTGATGCCGAATGTGATAAAGACCTGAGATTGTAAAGCTCACTGGGCAGGGCTGATGGGATGGATAGGACCTAGATTGTAAGTCACTGGGGCAGGGCTGATGGGAATGGATAGGGACTAGATTGAAGCTCACTGGGCAGGGACTGATGGGAATTGATAGTGACCTTAGATTGTAAGCTCAATGGGCAGGGGCTGATGGGAATGGGATAGGACCTTAGATTGTAAGCTCACTGGGGTAGGGACTGATGGGAATGGATAGGGACCTAGATTGTAAGCTCACTGGGCAGGGCTGAATGGGAAGGATAGCGGCCTTAGATTGTAAAAGCCTCCACTGGCAGGAACTGATGGGAATGGATAGGGACCTTAGATTGTAAGTCACTGGCAGAGACTGATCTGGAATGGGATAGGACCTATAATTGTCAGCTCACTCGGGGCAGGGAGCTGATGGGAATGGGATAGAGACCTTAGATTGTAAGCTCACTGGGGCAGGGACTGATGGGAATGGGATAGGGACCTTAGATTGTAAGCTCACTGGGCAGGAACATTAAGCAGATCAGAGGAGCCCTGGCTGGACGGTGGGCCAATCAGCCCCCATGGTGTTACATGCCGCACCCTAGGATTTGGGGAACATATGGGAGAACTGCCCCCCCCCCCCCACACACACTTTGTCTAGACGGGCAGATTGGGGGCTGCTGGGGGCAGGAATGTGGCACCTCTGTGTCAGAAATGTTTGTATCCTGTGTAAATAAATGGGGGGGTGACAGTGCGGCACCAACCCCCCGACTCCGTGTGTATAGCACTGGGTGCCACTGGGTGCCTTGTTACCCACATGGGATGGGAGAGGGGCAGCTGCCCCATGGGATTATGGGAGACAGGAGAGAGACCCCTTTGTGTGGCCCCTTTAATTAATGTTAATCTGTTGGTGCTGGGGGGGGGGCACCTCCCATGTCCCATTCCTGTAGAGCTTGTCTCTATAGGGGGATCCTCTTATGGCCCCCGGGGTGAACTGGAGATATTGTGGCCCCTCTGGCCCATAACGGGGCCCCTGTCACTTCTGGGAGCAGCTTTGTACCCAACCTGGCAAGTGTCCTGTAACAGAACAGCGCCCCCATGTGGTTGTGTGTCCCCCAGTCGTAGGCAGGGGGCCCCCGGGGTGAACTGGAGATATTGTGGCCCCTCTGGCCCATAACGGGGCCCCTGTCACTTCTGGGAGCAGCTTTGTACCCACCTGGGCAAGGTCTGTAACAGAACAGCGCCCCCATGTGGTTGTGTGTCCCCCAGTCGTAGGCAGGGGGCCCCCGGGGTGAACTGGAGATATTGTGGCCCCTCTGGCCCATAACGGGGCCCCTGTCACTTCTGGGAGCAGCTTTGTACCCACCTGGGCAAGGTCTGTAACAGAACAGCGCCCCCATGTGGTTGTGTGTCCCAGTCGTAGGCAGGGCCCCCGGGGGTGAACTGGAGATATTGTGGCCCCTCTGGCCCATAACGGGCCCCTGTCACTTCTGGAGCCCAAGGCTTTGTACCCACCTGGGCAAGGTCTGTAACAGAAACAGCGCCCCCATGTGGTTGTGTGTGTCCCAGTCGTAGGCAGGGGGCCCCCGGGGTGAACTGGAGATATTGTGGCCCCTCTGGCCCATAACGGGGCCCCTGTCACTTCTAGGAGCGGCTTTGTACCCACTGGGCAAGGTCTGTAAACAGGAACAGCGCCCCCATGTGGTTGTGTGTCCCAGTCGTAGGCAGGGGGCCCCCGGGGAATTGCTTGGGGCAATGGGAGGTTGCTAGGGGCCCAGTTCCCTGTCGGATCAGTAACACCGGGCCCCTCGGACTTATAGGCAAGAACTGAGTTTTATTATGAAATCACCTGACGCATTTCGTCCAATCATTGCAAAAACCCAAAACCTGAAATGACATCATGTACTGATCCGAATTCCCAGCTGTGTAAAGTATCTGTATCATACAGGGCATATCCATAGCAACCGTATCATACAGGGCATATCCATAGCAACCGTATCATACAGGCCATATCCATAGCAACCTTATTATACAGGGCATATCCATAGCAACCGTATCATACAGGGCATATCCATAGCAACCGTATCATACAGGGCATATCCATAGCAACCGTATCATACAGGGCATATCCATAGCAACCGTATCATACAGGCATATCCATAGCAACCGTATCATACAGGCATATCCATAGCAACCGTATCATACAGGCCATATCTATAGTAACTGTATCATACAGGGCATATCCATAGCAACCGTATCATACAGGCATATCCATAGCAACCGTATGATACAGGCCATATCTATAGTGACTGTATCATACAGGCCATATCCATAGCAACCGTATCATACAGGGCATATCCATAGCAACCGTATCATACAGGCCATATCCATAGCAACCGTTATCATCAGGCATATCATAGCAAACCGTATCATACAGGCCATATCTATAGTAACTGTATCATACAGGCCATATCCATAGCAACCCCTATCATACAGGCATATCCATAGCAACCGTATCATACAGCCATATCTGATTATATAGTAAACTATCATACAGGCCATATCCATAGCAACCGTATCATACAGGCCATATCTATAGTAACTGTATCATTACAGGCATATCCATAGCAACCATATCATACAGGCCATATCTATAGTAACTGTATCATACAGGGCATATCCATAGCAACCGTATCATACAGGCCATATCTATAGTAACTGTATCATACAGGGCATATCCATAGCAACCGTATCATACAGGCCATATCTATAGTAACTGTATCATACAGGGCAAATCCATAGCAACCGTATCATACAGGCCATATCTATAGTAACTGTATCATACAGGGCATATCCATAGCAACAGTAACATACAGGCCATATCTATAGTAACTGTATCATACAGGGCATATCCATAGCAACCGTATCATACAGGCCATATCTATAGTATCTGTATCATACAGGCCAAATCTATAGTAACTGTATCATACAGGGCATATCCATAGCAACCGTATCATACAGGCCATATCTATAGTATCTGTATCATACAGGCCAAATCTATAGTAACTGTATCATACAGGGCATATCCATAGCAACCGTATCATACAAGCCATATCTATAGTAACTGTATCATACAGGGCATATCCATAGCAACCGTATCATACAGGCCATATCCATAGCAACCGTATCATACAGGCCATATCCATAGCAACCGTATCATACAGGCCATATCCATAGCAATAGTATCATACAGGCCATATCTATAGCAACCGTATCATACAGGCCATATCCATAGCAACCGTAACATACGGGCCATATCCATATTAACTGTATAATACAGGGCATATCCATAGCAACAGTAACATACGGGCCATATCCATAGTAACTGTATCATACAGGGCATATCCATAGCAACAGTAACATACGGGCCATATCCATAGTAACCGTATCATACAGGGCATATCCATAGTAACATTATCATACAGGCTTACAGTTACTAGGGATATGGGATAGGGATACTGTGGATACGGCACAGATACTGTACAATGCTGGGAATTCTAAAAATTAACCCTGGAGGGATTCCCATAAATAATAGCGGCACAATTATCCCATTGACTTCTAAACGTTTCCATAGAAATCAGTAAAAAAATAAATATTATTGCATTTTATTGCAAAAAAGCTTTTATGTCGTTTATGTCAGGTATATAAGTGATAGAATCAACCTATGTGTAATTAACAATATAATAATAACAAGGGGGAAAGAAAAGTCACCCAATGAGGATTCAGCTAAAGTCTCGCCCCAAGCTCAAAGTGCCAGACAGGACTGTGATTGGTTGGCCTGTATGCATGTTTAATAGGGAAGAGGTAGGGGAGAGAAGGATATTGTGAGTCGGTCCCTAAGCTCAGGGCACTGCCATCAACTGCTGCTCCGAGGGTGCCCGGCGGGCGACAAGTAATGACACGTTCCCATTGGTGCAGAAGTCGGGGCTGGAGCGCCCAGGTCCCATGTAAGTCCTGCGCTGAGGGAAAGTGCCCCCAAGTCACTGTATCGGCACCTCCTGCTTGTGCCCCCCCCCAGAGTAACCCCCTGCTCCCCGACTGGCCACAAACTCACCCCAAGGGGTATTAATATTATAGTATAATGTATACAATTGCCCCCGTGCAGTGGGGCAGTTAGTACTATAGGCCCATTATATTTATTCTCCCTTTATATTTGTGTATTGGAAATAATCAAGGGCAAGCAAACCCTTTTTCCTTTAGGGGGGGGCAGAGACCAGGGGCAGTTCCTGTAGGGCTGATGTTCTCTACGTCTGAGCCCACAGGGAGGGAGGGTCAGAGTCCAGCGCAGGAATGTACCATGGGGGGGGGCGCAGGGGCCGTGCCCCCATGTAATGATGCCCCCAAGGGCTACAAGTAAATCATGTGTGAGAAAAACCCTGTCAGGTGTGTTTGTGTCCATCAGGCCAATCAGCTGTGGCTGAACCATAATTCCCAGCAGTCTCAGCCAGTCAGAGCCTTACAGAGGGTGGGTGGGGCAAAAGTTGGGTGCCTGTGTACTTATTGCTCCCCATTAATCCCCCTTCCGTCTGTACTACAGCCCCCCCTACAGGCCACTCTGTGCACATATACCCACAGTGCCACTGCCCCATATCTACTGCCCTTGCCCCCCTGGCTATGGGCACCCATACGTCACTTAGTTTCCTCTCAGCGCCCCCTACAGGCCCCTTTGTGCACATATACCCACAGTGCCACTGCCCCATATCTACTGCCCTTGCCCCCCTGGCTATGGGCACCCATACGTCACTTAGTTTCCTCTCAGTGCCCCCTACTGGCCCCTTTGTGCACATATACCCACAGTGCCACGGGGCCCATATTTACTGCCCTTGCCCCCCTGGCTATGGGCACCCATACGTCACTTAGTTTCCTCTCAGCCCCCCCTACAGGCCACTCTGTGCACATATACCCACAGTGCCACTGCCCCATATCTACTGCCCTTGCCCCCCTGGCTATGGGCACCCATACGTCACTTAGTTTCCTCTCAGCCCCCCCTACAGGCCACTCTGCGCACATATACCCACAGTGCCACGGGGCCCATATTTACTGCCTTGCCCCCCTGGCTATGGGCACCCATACGTCACTTAGTTTCCTCTCAGCCCCCCCTACAGGCCACTCTGTGCACATATACCCACAGTGCCACTGCCCCATATCTACTGCCCTTGCCCCCCTGGCTATGGGCACCCATACGTCACTTAGTTTCCTCTCAGCCCCCCCTACAGGCCACTCTGCGCACATATACCCACAGTGCCACTGCCCCATATTTACTGCCCTTGCCCCCCTGGCTATGGGCACCCATACGTCACTTAGTTTCCTCTCAGCGCCCCCTACAGGCCCCTTTGTGCACATATACCCACAGTGCCATGGGGCCCATATTTACTGCCCTTGCCCCCCTGGCTATGGGCACCCATACGTCACTTAGTTTCCTCTCAGCGCCCCCTACAGGCCCCTTTGTGCACATATACCCACAGTGCCACGGGGCCCATATTTACTGCCACGGGCCCCATACCCACTCATTCTGTAGTTGAACCAGCAGAGACAGCACAACATGGCACAGGTGGCACAGACTACAGAATGGCACAAGTTGGCACATTGGCATGCAGACGACACCATGCTACACGGGCACAACTGGAGTTGATGGGGGGCCCTGTTCGCCCCATGGGGGTGTGATGGTGATGCCACGATACAGAAGCAGCGCTTGGGGGGCACGGGGTGCCACTCACTGACCTGCGGAGCTGGAGCCGCGACTCACCGTCAGGGGCACCTCCTGGGTATCGGCCAGCGCCTGTTTGGCCAAGTACCGCTCCCGCTTCACCTTTATCTCCACCGACTCCGGGATGTCGGGCACCATCCAGTCGATGCACCTCAGGCTGAAGAACACCACGTGCTGGGGGGCATCATGGTGGGCAGGGGGCGCAGGGGAGAAACATAAGCAAAGTGTGGGGGAGACGGACAAATGGGGGAGCAGAGAAATTTTATTTCTTACATATACCCCATAAACCCCACCCATTTACCCCCCATGTCTGCTCTCATCACAGCTATTTTACCCTTATCTACTCAGCTCTGCCCCCTCAAGTTACTCCTGCCCCCCCATTTTTTTAAGGTGGCAACACTTTTTATGTTGCAAGGGTTAATTTATTGCTAATGCCCCTCACAGAAGGTCCCATGCAAATATCCCATTCCTGCCCCCCCTCTATATCCCATTCCAAACCTGCCCCAACCCCCCCAGACAATTTGCCCCTCACCTCAAATGCAATAATGAATCCCAAGCGCACAGCCAGGAGCTTCCAGTAGAACAGAGTGTAATTCCCATCCTCATCCCGGAAAGCTTTGTACCTACGGAATAAGGGGGGTATGGCAGCGCCGGTATGGGCAGGGGGGCATTAGTGCCATCTGAGGGAATCTGTATGGCAGCGCCGGTATGGGCAGGGGGGCATTAGTGCCATAATCTGAGGGAATCTGTATGGCAGCGCCGGTATGGGCAGGGGGGCATTAGTGCCATCTGAGGGAATCTGTATGGCAGCGCCGGTATGGGCAGGGGGGCATTAGTGCCATCTGAGGGAATCTGTATGGCAGCGCCGGTATGGGCAGGGGGCATTTAGTGCCATCTGAGGGCTGTATGGCAGCGCCGGTATGGGCAGGGGGCATTAGTGCCATCTGAGGGAATCTGTATGGCAGCGCCGGTATGGGCAGGGGGGCATTATGCCATCTGAGGGAATCTGTATGGCAGCGCCGGTATGGGCAGGGGGGCATTAGTGCCATCTGAGGGAATCTGTATGGCAGCGCCGGTATGGGCAGGGGGCATTAGTGCCATCTGAGGGAATCTGTACGGGCAAGGGGGCATTAGTGCCATCTCAGGGAATCTGTATGGCAGCGCCGGTATGGGCAGGGGGGCATTAGTGCCATCTCAGGGAATCTGTATGGGCAGGGGGGCATAAGTGCCATCTGAGGGAATCCATATGGCAGCGCCCATTCTATACTGTGCTGCCTGGGGGGCAGTATTATCCAATAAGGGAGGCTGGAATGAGCAGTAGGAGGGGCTTGTTACCTGCACACCGTGTGGTTGGCAGAGACGTAGGCGCGGGGGGAGTAGGCGAGGGTGAAGTTCAGGTACCCGCTCAGGTCGCTGTTATACTCGTACTGGTACAGGAGCCGCGGGAGGAAGTCAGATGTGAAGGCGATGAGAAAGGCCTGAATGGGACATAGATAGTCAGCTCCTACTCACTCTTATACCCCCCCATACTCACACTCATATCCCCCCATACTCACACTATACCCCCCCATACTCACACTCATATCCCCCCATACTCACACTATACCCCCCCATACTCACACTCATATCCCCCCCATACTCACACTCATATCCCCCCATACTCACACTCATATCCCCCCATACTCACTCTTATATCCCCCATACTCACACTCATATCCCCCCATACTCACTCTTATATCCCCCCATACTCACACTCTTATACATCCCCATACTCACTCTTATACCCCCCCATACTCACACTCATATCCCCCCATACTCACACTATACCCCCCCATACTCACACTCATATCCCCCCCATACTAACACTTATACCCCCCATACTCACACTCATATCCCCCATACTCACACTCATATCCCCCATACTCACACTCATATCCCCCCATACTCACGCTTATACCCCCATTTACTCACACTCATATCCCCCCCATACTAACACTTATACCCCCCCATACTCACACTCATATCCCCCCATACTCACACTTATACCCCCCCATACTCACACTCATATCCCCCCCATACTAACACTTATACCCCCCATACTCACACTCATATTCCCCCATACTCACACTTATACCCCCCCATACTCACACTCATATCCCCCCCATACTAACACTTATACCCCCCATACTCACACTCATATCCCCCCATACTCACACTCATATCCACCCATACTCACACTCATATCCCCCCATACTCACGCTTATATCCCCCCATACTCACGCTTATAATCCCCCCATACTCACTCTTATATCCCCCTCATACTCACACTCATATCCCCCCATACTCACTTTTATATCCCCCTATACTCACACTCTTATATCCCCCCATACTCACTCTTATATCCCCCCATACTCACTCTTATATCCCCCCATACTCACTCTTATATCCCCCCATACTCACACTCATATCCCCCCATACTCACACTCATATCCCCCATACTCACTCTTATATCCCCCCATACTCACTCTTATATCCCCCCATACTCACTCTTATATCCCCCCATACTCACACTCATACCCCCCATACTCACTCTTATATCCCCCAATACTCACACTCATATCCCCCCCATACTCACACTCATATCCCCCATACTCACACTCATAATCCCCCATACTCACTCTTATATCCCCCATACTCACTCTTATATCCCCCCATACTCACACTCATATCCCCCCATACTCACTCTTATATCCCCCATACTCACTCTTATATCCCCCGATACTCACACTCATATCCCCCCCATACTCACACTCATATCCCCCCATACTCACTCTTATATCCCCCCATACTCACACTCATATCCCCCCATACTCACTCTTATATCCCCCTCATACTCACACTCTTATATCCCCCCATACTCACTCTTATATCCCCCTCATACTCACACTCTTATATCCCCCCATACTCACTCTTATATCCCCCTCATACTCACACTCTTATATCCCCCATACCCACACTCTTATATCCCACTTACTCACTCTTATATCGCCCCTACTCACTCTTATATCCCCCCATACTCACACTCATATACACCCCCATACTCACTCTTATATCTCCCCTACTCACTCTTATATCCCCCCATACTCACACTCTTATACACCCCCATACTCACTCTTATATCCCCCCTACTCACTCTTATATCCCCCCATACTCACACTCTTATACACCCCCATACTCACTCTTATATCCCACCTACTCACTCTTTACCCCCCCATACTCACACTCTTATACACCCCCATACTCACTCTTATATCCCCCTACTCACTCTTATATCCCCCCATACTCACACTCTTATACACCCCCATACTCACTCTTATATCCCCCCTACTCACTCTTATACCCCCCCATACTCACACTCTTATACACCCCATAACTCACTCTTATATCCCCCCATACTCACTCTTATATCCCCCCATACTCACACTCTTATATCCCCCCATACTCACTCTTATATCCCCCCTACTCACTCTTATATCCCCATACTCACACTCTTATACACCCCCATACTCACTCTTATATCCCCCCATACTCACTCTTATATCCCCCCATACTCACTCTTATATCCCCCCATACTCACTCTTATACCCCCCATACTCACACTCATATCCCCCCATACTCACACTCTTATACACCCCATACTCACTCTTATATCCCCCCATACTCACATTCATATCCCCCCCATACCCACACTCATTTCACCCCATACTCACTCTTATACCCCCCCATACTCACACTCATATCCCCCCCATACCCACACTCATATCCCCCATACTCACTCTTATACCCCCCATACTCACACTCATATCCCCCCATACTCACTCTTATATCCCCCATACTCACATTCATATCCCCCCATACCCACACTCATATCCCCCCATACTCACTCTTATACCCCCCATACTCACACTCATATCCCCCCACCCACACTCATATCCCCCATACTCACTCTTATTACCCCCCCATACTCACACTCATATCCCCCCATACTCACTCTTATATCCCCCCATACTCACTCTTATATCCCCCCATACTCACACTCATATCCCCCATACTCACACTCATATTCCCCCCAACTCACACTCATATCCCCCATACTCACTCTTATATCCCCCTCATACTCACACTCTTATATCCCCCCATACTCACACTCTTATATCCCCCCATACTCACTCTTATATCCCCCATACTCACACTCATATCCCCCCATACTCACACTCATACCCCATACTCACATTCATATCCCCCCATACTCACTCTTATTCCCCCCATACTCACACTCATATCCCCGCCCATACTCACACTCATATCCCCCCATACCCACTCTTATATCCCCCCATACTCACACTCATATCCCCCCATACTCACTCTTATATCCCCCCATACTCACACTCATATCCCCCCATACTCACACTCATATCCCCCATACTCACTCTTATATCCCCCCATACTCACACTCATATCCCCCCATACTCACACTCATATCCCCCCATACTCACACTCATATCCCCCTATACTCACTCTTATATCCCCCTCATACTCACACTCTTATATCCCCCATACTCACTCTTATATCCCCCTCATACTCACACTCTTATCCCCCCATACTCACTCTTATATCCCCTACTCACTCTTATATCCCCCCCCCAACTCACACTCTTATATCCCCCTACTCACTCTTATATCCCCCCCATACTCACACTCTTATATCCCCCATACTCACTCTTATATCCCCCCTACTCACTCTTATATCCCCCCATACTCACACTCTTATATCCCCCCATACTCACTCTTATATCCCCCCCATACTCACACTCTTATATCCCCCATACTCACTCTTATATCCCCCCTACTCACTCTTATATCCTCCCATACTCACTCTTATATCCCCCCCTACTCACTCTTATATCCCCCATACTCACACTCTTATATCCCCCATACTCACTCTTATATCCCCCTCATACTCACACTCTTATATCCCCCCATACTCACTCTTATATCCCCCCTACTCACTCTTATATCCCCCCCATACTCACACTCTTATATCCCCCCTACTCACTCTTATATCCCCCATACTCACACTCTTATATCCCCCATACTCACTCTTTATCCCCCCTACTCACTCTTATATCCCCCCCATACTCACACTCTTATATCCCCCCATACTCACTCTTATATCCCCCCATACTCACACTCTTATATCCCCCCATACTCACTCTTATATCCCCCTACTCACTCTTATATCCTCCCATACTCACTCTTATATCCCCCCTACTCACTCTTATATCCCCCCATACTCACACTCTTATATCCCCCCATACTCACTCTTATATCCCCCTCATACTCACACTCTTATATCCCCCATACTCACTCTTATATCCCCCTCATACTCACACTCTTATATCCCCCCATACTCACTCTTATATCCCCCTATACTCACACTTTATATCCCCCATACTCACTCTTAATTCCCCTCATACTCACACTCTTATATCCCCCATACTCACTCTTATACCCCCCTACTCACTCTTATATCCCCCCATACTCACTTTTATACCCCCCATACTCACACTCTTATACACCCCCATACTCACTCTTATATCCCCCTACTCACTCTTATATCCCCCCCATACTCACACTCATATCCCCCCATACCCACTCTTATATCCCCCCATACTCACACTCATATCCCCCCCATACTCACACTCATATCCCCCCATACTCACTCTTATATCCCCGCCATACTCACACTATAATCCCCCCATACTCACACTCATATCCCCCATACTCACACTCATATCCCCCCATACTCACTCTTATATCCCCCTCATACTCACACTCTTATACCCCCATACTCACTCTTATATCCCCCTCATACTCACACTCTTATATCCCCCTACTCACTCTTATATCCCCCTACTCACTCTTATATCCCCCCCCATACTCACACTCTTATATCCCCCCTACTCACTCTTATATCCCCCCATACTCACACTCTTATATCCCCCCATACTCACTCTTATATCCCCCCTACTCACTCTTATATCCCCCCCATACTCACACTCTAGTTATATCCCCCCATACTCACTCTTATATCCCCCCATACTCACACTCTTATATCCCCCCATACTCACTCTTATATCCCCCCTACTCACTCTTATATCCTCCCATACTCACTCTTATATCCCCCCTACTCACTCTTATATCCCCCCATACTCACACTCTTATATCCCCCCATACTCACTCTTATATCCCCCTCATACTCACACTCTTATATCCCCCCATACTCACTCTTATATCCCCCTCATACTCACACTCTTATATCCCCCCATACTCACTTTATATCCCCCTCATACTCACACTCTTATATCCCCGCCATACTCACTCTTATATCCCCCTCATACTCACACTCTTATATCCCCCCATACTCACTCTTATATCCCCCCTACTCACTCTTATATCCCCCATTACTCACTCTTATAACCCCCCCTACTCACACTCTTATACACCCCATACTCACTCTTATATCCCCCCTACTCACTCTTATATCCCCCCCATACTCACACTCTTATATCCCCATTACTCACTCTTATATCCCCCATACTCACTCTTATATCCCCCCATACTCACACTCTTATATCCCCCAATACTCACTCTTATATCCCCCTCATACTCACACTCTTATATCCCCCCATACTCACTCTTATATCCCCCCTACTCACTCTTATATCCCCCCCATACTCACTCTTATATCCCCCCCTACTCACTCTTATATCCCCCCTACTCACTCTTTATATCCCCCCATACTCACACTCTTATACACCCCCATACTCACTCTTATATCCCCCTTACTCACTCTTATATCCCCCTACTCACACTCTTATACACCCCCATACTCACTCTTATATCCCCCCTACTCACTCTTATACCCCCCCTTACTCACACTCTTATACACCCCCATACTCACTCTTATATCCCCCCTACTCACTCTTATATCCCCCCCATACTCACACTCTTATATCCCCCCATACTCACTCTTATATTCCCCCCATACTCACACTCTTATATCCCCCCCATACTCACTCTTATATCCCCCTCATACTCACACTCTTATATCCCCCCATACTCACTCTTATATCCCCCTACTCACTCTTATATCCCCCCATACTCACTCTTATATCCCCCATACTCACTCTTATATCCCCCCATACTCACTCTTATACCCCCCCATACTCACACTCTTATACACCCCCATTCTCACTCTTATATCCCCCCTACTCACTCTTATATCCCCCCATACTCACTCTTTTATCCCCCCTACTCACTCTGATATCCCCCCATACTCACACTCTTATATCCCCCCATACTCACTCTTATATCCCCCCATACTCACTCTTATATCCCCCATACTCACTCTTATATCCCCCCTACTCACTCTTATATCCCCCCATACTCACACTCTTATACACCCCCATACTCACTCTTATATCCCCCCTACTCACTCTTATATCCCCCCATACTCACTCTTATACCCCCCATACTCACACTCTTATACACCCCATACTCACTCTTATACCCCCCTACTCACTCTTATATCCCCATAACTTACTCTTATACCCCCCCATACTCACACTCTTATACACCCCATACTCACTCTTATATCCCCCCTACTCACTCTATATTCCCCCCATACTCACACTCTTATACACCCCCATACTCACTCTTATATCCCCCTACTCACTCTTATATCCCCCATACTCACACTCTTATACACCCCCATACTCACTCTTATATCCCCCCATACTCATACTCACACTCTTAAATCCCCCCCATACTCACTCTTATATCCCCCCATACTCACTCCCTTATTTCCCACCATATTCACATATTTTATGTGCGCCTTACTTCCTGCCTTATTTGCGCTTTACTTCCTGCCTTACTTGTGCCTTACTTCCTGCCTTATTTGCGCCTTACTTCCTGCCTTATTTGCGCTTTACTTCCTGCCTTACTTGCGCCTTACTTCCTGCCTTATTTGCGCCTTACTTCCTGCCTTATTTGCGCCTTACTTCCTGCCTTATATGCGCCTTACTTCCTGCCTTATTTGTGCCTTACTTCCTGCCTTACTTGCGCCTTACTTCCTGCCTTATTTGCACCTTACTTCCTGCCTTATTTGCGCCTTACTTCCTGCCTTACTTGCGCCTTAAGTCCTGCCTTATTTGCACCTTACTTCCTGTCTTATTTGCGCCTTACTTCCTGCCTTACTTGCCCCTTACTTCCTGCCTTACTTGCCCCTTACTTCCTGCCTTATTTGCGCCTTACTTCCTGCCTTACTTGCTCCTTACTTCCTGTCTTATTTGCACCTTTCTTCCTGCCTTATTTGCGCCTTACTTCCTGTCTTACTTCCTGCCTTATTTGCGCCTTACTTCCTGCCTTACTTGCGCCTTACTTCCTGCCTTATTTGAGCGTTACTTCCTGCCTTATTTGCGCCTTACTTCCTGCCTTACTTGCGCCTTACTTCCTGTCTTACTTGCGCCTTACTTCCTTCCTTATTTGAGTTTTACTTCCTGCCTTACTTGCGCCTTACTTCCTGTCTTACTTGCGCCTTACTTCCTGCCTTATTTGAGCCTTACTTCCTGCCTTACTTGCGCCTTACTTCCTGCCTTATTTGAGCCTTACTTCCTGCCTTACTTGCGCCTTACTTCCTGTCTTATTTGCGCCTTACTTCCTGTCTTACTTGCGCCTTACTTCCTGTCTTACTTGCGCCTTACTTCCTGCCTTATTTGCGCCTTACTTCCTGCCTTACTTGCGCCTTACTTCCTGTCTTACTTGCGCCTTACTTCCTGCCTTATTTGCGCCTTACTTCCTGCCTTACTTGCGCCTTACTTCCTGCCTTATTTGCGCCTTACTTCCTGTCTTACTTGCGCCTTACTTCCTGTCTTATTTGCGCCTTACTTCCTGTCTTACTTGCGCCTTACTTCCTGCCTTATTTGAGCCTTACTTCCTGCCTTACTTGCGCCTTACTTCCTGCCTAACTTGCTCCTTACTTCCTGGCAAGGAAGCAGCTGGCAGGGAAGCAGCTGGCAGGGAGTGGGCATAGAGGGCGCTGTATCCCTTCCCCGCTTACTAAGGACACTGGGTCGGTACCAGTTGGGTATTGGGCAGGGAAGCAGCTGGCAGGGAGTGGGCATAGAGGGCACAGTATCCCTTCCCCGCTTACTAAGGACACTGGGTCGGTACCAGTTGGGTATTGGGCAGAAAGCAGCTGGCAGGGAGTGGGCATAGAGGGCACAGTATCCCTTCCCCGCTTACTAAGGACACTGGGTCGGTACCAGTTGGGTATTGGGCAGGGAAGCAGCTGGCAGGGAGTGGGCATAGAGGGCACAGTATCCCTTCCCCGCTTACTAAGGACACTGGGTCGGTACCAGTTGGGTATTGGCAGGGAAGCAGCTGGCAGGGAGTGGGCATAGAGGGCACAGTATCCCTTCCCCGCTTACTAAGGACACTGGGTCGGTACCAGTTGGGTATTGGGCAGGGAAGCAGCTGGCAGGGAGTGGGCATAGAGGGCACAGTATCCCTTCCCCGCTTACTAAGGACACTGGGTCGGTACCAGTTGGGTATTGGGCAGGGAAGCAGCTGGCAGGGAGTGGGCATAGAGGGTGCTGTATACCTTCCCTGCTTACTAAGGACACTGGGTCGGTACCAGTTGGGTATTGGGCAGGGAAGCAGCTGGCAGGGAGTGGGCATAGAGGGCGCTGTATCCCTTCCCCGCTTACTAAGGACACTGGGTCGGTACCAGTTGGGTATTGGGCAGGGAAGCAGCTGGCAGGGAGTGGGCATAGAGGGCGCTGTATCCCTTCCCCGCTTACTAAGGACACTGGGTCGGTACCGGTTGGGTATTCGGCAGGGAAGCAGCTGGCAGGGAGTGGGCATAGAGGGCACAGTATCCGTTCCCCGCTTACTAAGGACACTGGGTCGGTACCAGTTGGGTATTGGGCAGGGAAGCAGCTGGCAGGGAGTGGGCATAGAGGGCACAGTATCCCTTCCCCGCTTACTAAGGACACTGGGTCGGTACCAGTTGGGTACTGGGGTGGCACAGACTTTACTCACATTGACAATGACAGAGAGTTGTGCCAGCGCTTCCAGGATGAGGAACCAGACGCCGATGCCCTGTGCCCGCTCTGCCACCGGCCGCCGATACTCACACACAAACTTCTGGGCATCCAGGCGGATTTCCACCCAGTTATTGAGGAGGGCGAAGAGCGGCGCCAGCGGAAACGCAGCCACGAAAATCGTAATGAACCCAAACTGCAGAACTGCAAGATATGAAGTGTCACCCAAACCAGCCTGGCACCCACTGCTACCCGCCAGCACCCACTGTGCTACACGCCAGCACCCACTGTTACCCACCAGCACCCACTGCTACCCGCCAGCACCCACTGTACTACCCACCAGCACCCACTGTACTACCCACCAGCACCCACTGCTACCCGCCAGCACCCACTGTACTACCCACCAGCACCCACTGTTACCCACCAGCACCCACTGTTACTCGCCAGCACCCACTGTTACCCGCCAGCACCCACTGTGCTACACGCCAGCACCCACTGTTACCCACCAGCACCCACTGCTACCCGCCAGCACCCACTGTTACCCACCAGCACCCACTGCTACCCGCCAGCACCCACTGTACTACCCACCAGCACCCACTGTTACCCACCAGCACCCACTGTACTACCCACCAGCACCCACTGCTACCCGCCAGCACCCACTGTACTACCCACCAGCACCCACTGTTACCCACCAGCACCCACTGTACTACCCACCAGCACCCACTGTTACCCGCCAGCACCCACTGCTACCCGCCAGCACCCACTGTGCTACCCACCAGCACCCACTGTGCTACCTGCCAGCACCCACTGTGTTACCCATTGTACCCACTGTACTACCCGCCGGCACCCACTGTGCTACCCGCCAGCACCCACTGTTACCCACCAGCACCCACTGTGCTACCCACCAGCACCCACTGTTACTCACCAGCACCCACTGTGTTACCCATTGTACCCACTGTTACCCGCCGGCACCCACTGTGCTACCCGCCAGCACCCACTGTTACCCACCAGCACCCACTGTGCTACCCGTCAGCACCCACTGTGTTACCCATTGTACCCACTGTTACCCACCGGCACCCACTGTGCTACCCGCCAGCACCCACTGTTACCCGCCGGCACCCACTGTGTTACCCGCCGGCACCCACTGTGTTACCCGCCGGCACCCACTGTGTTACCCGCCTGCACCCACTGTGTTACCCGCCGGCACCCACTGTGTTACCCGCCGGCACCCACTGTGTTACCCGCCGGCACCCACTGAGGGATGGGGGAGGAGTTACAGAGGGATGGGGGAGGAGTTACAGAGGGATGGGGGAGGAGTTGTTGAACATTCAGCAAAGCCAGTGAATATAATAGAGAAAATTGTGGGTGGAGAGTAGGGTAGATGGGTGGGACTAATGATATAATGCCTGATTAATATGGACGGGGGTGGAGCCTAGGCACTTACCCATCTCCAGATACTCCTCAAACAGCCCCTCACACTCTATCAGCTCATAGTCCTGCCCCCAGCGCTGCGGCTCCTCCCTCAGCTGAGTGCCCCTCACTTTGGCCAACTGGCGCTTCTGGCGCCACGACTTCAGCTTCCTGAGGGGCACAGTATTGGTTATATAGGGGGGCAGTAAGGAGAATGCAACAACTGCCACATGGACTCTATATACACCCCGGCCTACTGTACTTACCCTATATACACCCCCGGCCTACTGTACTTACCCTATATACACCCCCGGCCTACTGTACTTACCCTATATACACCCCCGGCCTACTGTACTTACCCTATATACACCCCCGGCCTACTGTACTTACCCTATATACACCCCCGGCCTACTGTACTTACCCCATATACACCCCCGGCCTACTGTACTTACCCTATATACACCCCGGCCTACTGTACTTACCCCATATACACCCCCCCGGCCTACTGTACTTACCCCATATACACCCCCGCCTACTGTACTTACCCTATATACACCCCCGGCCTACTGTACTTACCCCATATACACCCCGGCCTACTGTTGGTTTTTAACTTACCCCATATACACCCCCGGCCTACTGTACTTACCCTATATACACCCCCGGCCTACTGTACTTACCCCATATACACCCCCGGCCTACTGTACTTACCCTATATACACCCCGGCCTACTGTACTTACCCCATATACACCCCCGGCCTACTGTACTTACCCCATATACACCCCCGGCCTACTGTACTTACCCTAATCACCCCCGGCCTACTGTACTTACCCTATATACACCCCGCATACTGTACTTACCCTATATACACCCCCGGCCTACTGTACTTACCCTATATACACCCCCGCTAGTGTACTTACCCTATATACACCGCCGGCCTACTGAACTTACCCTATATAAACCCCCCGGCCTACTGTACTTACCCCATATACACCCCCGGCCTACTGTACTTACCCTATATACACCCCCGGCCTACTGTACTTACCCTATATACACCCCCGGCCTACTGTACTTACCCCATATACACCCCCGGCCTACTGTACTTACCCCATATACACCCCCGGCCTACTGTACTTACCCTATATACACCCCCGGCCTACTGTACTTACCCTATATACACCCCCGGCCTACTGTACTTACCCTTATACCCCCGGCCTACTGTACTTGCCCTATATACACCCCCGGCCTACTGTACTTACCCTATATACACCCCCGGCTTACTGTACTTACCCTATATACACCCCCGGCCTACTGTACTTACCCCATATACACCCCCGGCCTACTGTACTTACCCTATATACACCCCCGGCCTACTGTACTTACCCTATATACACCCCCGGCCTACTGTACTTACCCTATATACACCCCCGGCCTACTGTACTTACCCTATATACACCCCCGGCCTACTGTACTTACCCTATATACACCCCGGCCTTACTGTACCTACCCTATATACACCCCGCCTTACTGTACTTACCCTATATACACCCCCAGCCTACTGTACTTACCCTATATACACCCCCGGCCTACTGTACTTACCCTATATACACCCCTGGCTTACTGTACTTACCCCATATACACCCCCAGCCTACTGTACTTACCCTATATACACCCCCGGCCTACTGTACTTACCCTATATACACCCCTGGCTTACTGTACTTACCCCATATACCCCCCGGCCTACTGTACTTACCCCAAATACACCCCGCCTACTGTACTTACCCTATATACACCCCCAGCCTACTGTACTTACCCTATATACACCCCCGGCCTACTGTACTTACCCCATATACACCCCCGGCCTACTGTACTTACCCTATATAAACCCCGGCCTACTGTACTTACCCTATATACACCCCCGGCCTACTGTACTTACCCTATATACACCCCCGGCCTACTGTACTTACCCTATATACACCCCCGGCCTACTGTGCTTACCCTATATACACCCCCGGCCTACTGTGCTTACCCTATATACACCCCCGGCTTACTGTACTTACCCCATATACACCCCCAGCCTACTGTACTTACCCTATATACACCCCCGGACCTACTGTACTTACCCTATATACACCCCTGGCTTACTGTACTTTACCCCATATACACCCCCAGCCTACTGTACTTACCCTATACACCCCCGGCCTACTGTACTTACCCTATATACACCCCTGGCTTACTGTACTTACCCCATATACACCCCCGGCCTACTGTACTTACCCTATATACACCCCGGGGCTACTGTACTTACCCTACATACACCCCCGGCCTACTGTACTTACCCTATATACACCCCCGGCCTACTGTACTTACCCCATATCACCCCCGGCCTACTGTACTTACCCTATATACACCCCGGCCTACTGTACTTACCCTATATACACCCCCGGCCTTACTGTACTTACCCCATATAACCCGGCCTACTGTACTTTCCCTATATACACCCCCGGCCTACTGTACTTTCCCTATATACACCCCCGGCCTACTGTACTTACCCTATATACACCCCCGGCCTACTGACTTACCCGTAATATACAACCCCCCGGCCTACTGTACTTACCCTATATACACCCCCGGCCTACTGTACTTACCCCATATACACCCCCGGCTTACTGTACTTACCCCATATACACCCCCGGCTTACTGTACTTACCCTATCTAAACACACCCGGCCTACTGTACTTACCCTATATACACCCCCGGCCTACTGTACTTACCCCATATACACCCCCGGCATACTGTACTTACCCCATATACACCCCCAGCCTACTGTACTTACCCATATACACCCCCGGCATACTGTACTTACCCCATATACACCCCCAGCCTACTGTACTTACCCTATATACACCCCCGGCCTACTGTACTTACCCCATATACACCCCCGGCCTAGTGTACTTACCCCATATACACCCCGGCCTACTGTACTTACCCTATATACACCCCCGGCCTACTGTTACTTACCCTATATACACCCCCGGCCTACTGTACTTACCCTATATACACCCCCGGCCTACTGAACTTACCCTATCTACACCCCTGGCTTACTGTACTTACCCCATATACACCCCCGGCCTACTATACTTACCCTATATACACCCCCGCCTACTGTACTTACCCCATATACACCCCCAGCCTACTGTACTTACCCTATATACACCCCCGGCCTACTGTACTTACCCTATATACACCCCCGGCCTACTGTACTTACCCTATAATAACCCCCGGCCTACTGTACTTACCCTATATAAACCCCCGGCCTACTGTACTTACCCTATATAAACCCCGGCCTACTGTACTTACCCTATATACACCCCCAGCCTACTGTACTTACCCTATATACACCCCCGGCCTACTGTACTTACCCTATATACACCCCCGGCCTACTGTACTTACCCTATATACACCCCCGGCCTACTGTACTTACCCTATATACACCCCGGCCTACTGTACTTACCCTATATAAACCCCCGCTCTGTACTTACCCTATATAAACCCCCCCTACTGTACTTACCCTATATACACCCCCCAGCCTACTGTACTTACCCTATATACACCCCCGGCCTACTGTACTTACCCTATATACACCCCCGGCCTACTGTACTTACCCCATATACACCCCCGGCCTACTGTACTTACCCTATATACACTCCCGGCCTACTGTACTTACCCTATATACACCCCCAGCCTACTGTACTTTCCCTATATACACCCCCGGCCTACTGTACTTACCCTATATACACCCCCGGCCTACTGTACTTACCCTATATACACCCCCGGCATACTGTACTTACCCTATCTACACCCCCGGCCTACTGTACTTACCCTATATACACCCCCGCCTACTGTACTTACCCCATATACACCCCCGGCATACTGTACTTACCCCATATACACCCCCAGCCTACTGTACTTACCCCATATACACCCCCGGCATACTGTACTTACCCCATATACACCCCCAGCCTACTGTACTTACCCTATATACACCCCCGGCCTACTGTACTTACCCCATATACACCCCCGGCCTAGTGTACTTACCCCATATACACCCCGGCCTACTGTACTTACCCTATATACACCCCCGGCCTACTGTACTTACCCTATATACACCCCTGGCCTACTGTACTTACCCTATATACACCCCCGGCCTACTGAACTTACCCTATCTACACCCCTGGCTTACTGTACTTACCCCATATACACCCCCGGCCTACTATACTTACCCTTATTACACCCCACGGCTACTGTACTTACCCCATATACACCCCAGCCTACTGTACTTACCCTATATACACCCCGCGGCCTACTGTACTTACCCTATATACACCCCCGGCCTACTGTACTTACCCTATATAAAACCCTCCGGCCTACTGTACTTACCCTATATAAACCCCCGGCCTACTGTACTTACCCTATATAAACCCCCGGCCTACTGTACTTACCCTATATACACCCCCAGCCTACTGTACTTACCCTATATACACCCCCGGCCTACTGTACTTACCCTATATACACCCCCGGCCTACTGTACTTACCCTATATAAACCCCCGGCCTACTGTACTTACCCTATAAAAACCCCCGGCCTACTGTACTTACCCTATATACATCCCCCAGCCTACTGTACTTACCCTATATACACCCCGGCCTACTGTACTTACCCTATATACACCCCCGGCTTACTGTACTTACCCCATATACACCCCCAGCCTACTGTACTTACCCTATATACACCCACGGCCTACTGTACTTACCCTATATAAACCCCCGGTCCTACTGTACTTACCCTATATACACCCCCCAGCCTACTGTACTTACCCTATATACACCCCCGGCCTACTGTACTTACCCTATATACACCCGCCGGCCTACTGTACTTACCCCATATACACCCCCAGCCTACTGTACTTACCCTATATACACCCACGGCCTACTGTACTTACCCTATATACACCCACGGCCTACTGTACTTACCCTATATAAACCCCCTGCCTACTGTACTTACCCTATATACACCCCCCAGCCTACTGTACTTACCCTATATACCCCCGGCCTACTGTACTTACCCTATATACACCCCCGGCTTACTGTACTTACCCCATATACACCCCCAGCCTACTGTACTTACCCTATATACACCCCGGCCTACTGTACTTACCCTATATACACACCCGGCCTACTGTACTTACCCTATATACACCCCCGGCCTACTGTACTTACCCTATATACACCCCCGGCTTACTGTACTTACCCCATATACACCCCCAGCCTACTGTACTTACCCTATATACACCCCCGGCCTACTGTACTTACCCCATATACACCCCCAGCCTACTGTACTTACCCTATATACACCCCCGGCCTACTGTACTTACCCTATATACACCCCCGGCCTACTGTACTTACCCTATATACACCCCCGGCCTACTGTACTTACCCTATATACACCCCCGGCCTACTGTACTTACCCTATATACACCCCCGGCTTACTGTACTTACCCCATATACACCCCCAGCCTACTGTACTTACCCTATATACACCCCCGGCCTACTGTACTTACCCTATATACACCCCCGGCCTACTGTACTTACCCTATATATACCCCCGGCCTACTGTACTTACCCCATATACACCCCGGCCTACTGTACTCACCCCATATACACCCCCGGCCTACTGTACTTACCCCATATACACCCCCGGCCTACTGTACTTACCCTATATACACCCCCCGGCCTACTGTACTTACCCCATATACACCCCGGCCTACTGTACTCACCCCATATACACCCCCGGCCTACTGTACTTACCCCATATACACCCCCGGCCTACTGTACTTACCCTATATACACCCCCGCCTAGTGTACTTACCCCATATACACCCCCGGCCTACTGTACTTACCCCATATACACCCCCGGCCTACTGTACTTACCCCATATACACCCCCGGCCTACTGTACTTACCCTATATACACCCCGGCCTACTGTACTTACCCTCTATATAACACCCCGCCGGCCTACTGTACTTACCCTGTATACACCCCCCGGCCTACTGTACTTACCCCATATACACCCCCGGCCTAGTGTACTTACCCTATATACACCCCCGGCCTACTGTACTTACCCCATATACACCCCCGGCCTACTGTACTTACCCCATATACACCCCGGCCTAGTGTACTTACCCCATATTCAACCCCTGGCCTACTGTACTTACCCTATATACACCCCCGGCCTACTGTACTTACCCTATATACACCCCCCGGCCTACTGTACTTACCCTATGATACACCCCCCGGCCTACTGTACTTACCCCATATACGCCCCCGGCCTAGTGTACTTACCCTATATACGCCCCCGGCCTACTGTACTTACCCTATATACACCCCCGGCCTACTGTACTTACCCTATATACACCCCCGGCCTACTATACTTACCCTATATACACCCCCGGCCTACTGTACTTACCCTATATACACCCCCGGCCTACTGTACTTACCCTCTATACACCCCCCGGCCTACTGTACTTACCCCATATACACCCCCGGCCTAGTGTACTTACCCTATATACACCCCCGGCGCTACTGTACTTACCCCATATACACCCCCGGCCTAGTGTACTACCCTATATACACCCCCGGCCTAGTGTACTTACCCTATATACACCCCCGGCCTACTGTACTTACCCCATATACACCCCCGGCCTACTGTACTTACCCCATATACACCCCCGGCCTACTGTACTTACCCCATATACACCCCCCGGCCTACTGTACTTACCCCATATACACCCCCGGCCTAGTGTACTTACCCTATATACACCCCCGGCCTACTGTACTTACCCCATATACACCCCTGGCCTACTGTACTTACCCCATATACACCCCTGGCCTACTGTACTTACCCTATATAAACCCCCGGGCCTACGTGTACTTACCCTATATACACCCCCAGCCTACTGTACTTACCCTATATACACCCCCGGCTTACTGTACTACCCCATATACGCCCCCCGGCCTACTGTACTTACCCCATATACACCCCCGGCCTACTGTACTTACCCTATATACACCCCCGGCTTACTGTACTTACCCCATATACGCCCCGGCCCTACTGTACTTACCCCATATACACCCCCGGCCTACTGTACTTACCCTATATACACCCCCGGCTTACTGTACTTACCCCATATACGCCCCCGGCCTACTGTACTTACCCCATATACACCCCCCACCCCGGTTACCCACAGACAACTCCCTGCACTCACGGGAGGAGGAATTCCTGGATGTTGCTGACGATCTGTTTCCCGACCATAATAACGAAGAGCTGCTGCGCCAACTCAATCAGGCACCCGCCGGGCCCGCACTGCCCCCCCCCCAGAGAGAGAGACTGTTATACAGTATATATATATACCCCCCCCAGAGAGAGACTGTTATACAGTATATATATATACCCCCCCCAGAGAGAGAGACAGTTATACAGTATATATATATACCCCCCCCCCCATGAGAGAGAGGACTGTTATACAGTATATATATATACCCCCCCAGAGAGAGAGACTGTTATACAGTATATATATATACCCCCCCCCCGCAAGAGAGAGAGACTGTTATACAGTATATATATATACCCCCCCCAGAGAGAGAGACTGTTATACAGTATATATATATACCCCCCCCCCGAAGAGAGAGACTGTTATACAGTATATATATATACCCCCCCAGAGAGAGAGACTGTTATACAGTATATATATATAACCCCCCCAGAGAGAGAGACAGTTATACAGTATATATATATACCCCCCCCACCCCAGTGTGCCGGGGTAATTGTCTGCCATTGTCTTATCTCCATTATATGTCATCTACAAACCCCCCACTCTTATATAGCCCCCCCCATGCTGATATATACCCCCCCATCCTGTTATACACCCCCCCATGCTGATATATACCCCCCCATCCTGTTATACACCCCCCATGCTGATATATACCCCCCATCCTGTTATACACCCCCCCATGCTGATATATACCCCCCCATACTGATATACACCCGCCCATGCTGATATACACCCCCCCATCCTGTTATACAACCCCCCCATGCTGATATATACCCCCCCATCCTGTTATACACCCCCCCATGCTGATATATACCCCCCCATCCTGTTATACACCCCCCGATGCTGATATATTACCCCCCCATCCTGTTATACACCCCCCATGCTGATATATACCCCCCCATCCTGTTATACACCCCCCCATGCTGATATATACCCCCCCATCCTGTTATAACCCCCCCATGCTGATATATACCCCCCCATCCTGTTATACACCCCCCATTGCTGATATATACCCCCCATACTGATATACACCCGCCCATGCTGATATACCACCCCCCCATCCTGTTATACACCCCCCCATGCTGATATATACCCCCCCATCCTGTTATACACCCCCCTGCTGATATATACCCCCCATGCTGATATACACCCCCCCATGCTGATATATACCCCCCATCCTGTTATACACCCCCCATGCTGATATATACCCCCCCATGCTGATATACACCCCCCGTGCTGATATATACCCCCCATCCTGTTATACACCCCCCATGCTGATATATACCCCCCTCATGCTGATATATACCCCCCCATGCTGATATACACCCCCCCATGCTGATATATACCCCCCTCATGCTGATATATACCCCCCCCATGCTGATATATACCCCCCTCATGCTGATATATACCCCCCTTCATGCTGATATATACCCCCTCATGCTGATATATACACCCCCCATGCTGATATATACCCCCCTCATGCTGATTATACCCCCCATGCTGATATATACACCCCCATGCTGATATATACCCCCCTCATGCTGATATATACCCCCTCATGCTGATATATACCCCCCCATGCTGATATACACCCCCCCATGCTGATATATACCCCCCTCATGCTGATATATACCCCCCATGCTGATATACACCCCCCCATGCTGATATATACCCCCCCATGCTGATATACACCCCCCCATGCTGATATATACCCCCCCATGCTGATATACACCCCCCATGCTGATATATACCCCCCATGCTGATTTATACCCCCCCATGCTGATTTATACCCCCCCATGCTGATATACACCCCCCCCATGCTACATATGACCCCCCCATGCTGATTTATACCCCCCCCCCATGCTGATATACACCCCATCATGTAACAGGACAGAGCAATGGGCCCTAGACATAAGGGGGGCCCCCATCCTGGGTAGCCCCTGCAGTGCATTGTGGGATTGGGAGAAGCTGTTGCTGCTGAGCTGGATTTTGGCTGCAGTTCCCTGTAGATCTGCCCCGGGGCAAGTTCTGAGTCAGGGGAGTCCTGCATTGGCCCAGTCATGTTCCTTTGCCCGAGGAGCTCACAATCTATATAGCACTCATTTAGATGTGAATAATAAATGTGGGGATTTTCATTTACCGGTCAGCGCTCCCCAAACTCGAGGCCTGCCCCCAGTAAGTGGGGTGATTGGGCCCTGAAAGGGACTTGAACCCAAAATGTCTGACAACTTGGGGTTCAGGTTCTACTCACGTCCTCATTCCTCATGCCGAGCAGCTTCCCGTATCGGCCGGGGTATCCTATGAACCTGCAGGGGGCGACACAGGTTACACCCTGTTTCATCACCCAGATCTGCCCCCCAAGCATACTGGCACCCCACAACCCTTGTATCCCAATCTCTCCCCAGCAGCCTGGCACCCCATAATCCCCAGTATCCCAATCTCTCCCCAGCAGCCTGGCACCCCACAACCCTTGTATCCCAATCTCTCCCCAGCAGCCTGGCACCCCATAATCCCCAGTATCCCAATCTCTCCCCAGCAGCCTGGCACCCCATAATCCCCAGTATCCCAATCTCTCCCCAGCAGCCTGGCACCGCCATAATCCTTGTATCCCAATCTCTTCCCCAGCAGCCTGGCACCCCATAATCCCCAGTATCCCAATCTCTCCCCAGCAGCCTGGCACCCCACAACCCTTGTATCCCAATCTCTCCCCAGCAGCCTGGCACCCCATAATCCCCAGTATCCCAATCTCTCCCCAGCATACTGGCACCCCATAATCCCCAGTATCCCAATCTCTCCCCAGCATACTGGCACCCCATAATCCCCAGTATCCCAATCTCTCCCCAGCATACTGGCACCCCATAATCCCCAGTATCCCAATCTCTCCCCAGCAGCCTGGCACCCCATAATCCCCAGTATCCCAATCTCTCCCCAGCAGCCTGGCACCCCATAATCCCCAGTATCCCAATCTCTCCCCAGCAGCCTGGCACCCCATAATCCCCAGTATCCCAATCTCTCCCCAGCAGCCTGGCACCCCAGAATCCCCAGTATCCCAATCTCTCCCCAGCAGCCTGGCTCCCCAGAATCCCCAGTATCTCAGTACCCTGGCTCCCCAGAATCCCCAGTATCTCAGTACCCTGGCACCCCATACCCCCAGTATTCTCAAGTACCCTGGCACCCCAGAATCCCCAGTATCTCAGTACCCTGGCACCCCAGAATCCCCAGTATCTCAGTACCCTGGCACCCCATAATCCCCAGTATCTCAGTACCCTGGCACCCCAGAATCCCCAGTATCTCAGTACCCTGGCACCCCAGAATCCCCAGTATCTCAGTACCCTGATACCCCAGAATCCCCAGTATCTCAGTACCCTGGCACCCCAGAATCCCCAGTATCTCAGTACCCTGATACCCCAGAATCCCCAGTATCTCAGTACCCTGGCACCCAAGAATCCCCAGTATCTCAGTACCCTGATACCCCAGAATCCCCAGTATCTCAGTACCCTGATACCCCAGAATCCCCAGTATCTCCGTACTCTGATACCCCATAATCCCCAGTATCTCAGTACTCTGGCACCCCATAATCCCCAGTATCTCAGTACCCTGATACCCCAGAATCCCCAGTATCTCCGTACTCTGATACCCCATAATCCCCAGTATCTCAGTACCCTGATACCCCCGAATCTCCAGTATCTAAGTACCCTGATACCCCAGAATCCCCAGTATCTCAGTATCCTGGTACCTCAGTACCCTGGCACCCCAAACTCACAATACCCCAACCCCACCCAACTGGCTACTACATAACATGATTATTCCTTGATGTAGGAAAGGCCAAAGTCAGGAGTATTTGTGCCCCAAATCCTAGCCCTATTGGGGCCCCCCAGCTCACTCCTTGGGCCCCCCCACATTAGCCGGTGTCTGCGCCTCTCACCTCCCTTTGAAAAACGCCACGTAGAATGGGGACGAGTAGAAGTTCACAAACTGGAAGACGAAAACCTTGAAAGTGAAAGCGTCTTCGTGCCGAGACTGAGTGCGATGCATCTCTGGGGCCACAGGGGGGAGACAAAGCAGAGTCTGGTTATACTGTGACAAGCAGGTACCCCCAACATGTTGCCCCCCAACCCCTTGGCTGTTGCTCTCAGTGCCCCCAAACCGGGCAGTTATTTTTGAATTCCTGACTTGGGGGCAAGTTTTGGTTGAATAAAAACAAGATTTCCTACCAAATAAAGCCCCTGTAAGCTGATAGGCTGCATAGGGGCCCCTAATAGCCAATCACAGCCCTTATTTGGAGCCTCCCTATATGAAGCCCTGGAACAGACAGGAACTTTCTGCTAACTGGGCCAGTACTGAGCAGAACCAGTTGACATGATACAGACAGGAATGTGGGTCAGCGGTGGGTGATGGGGTACGGGCAGAAGTGGAATTGGGTCAGGGGGTTACCCGCTGGGGCACTTTCTGTTTAATGGCGGTTCCCCGGGGCGGGTACAATAGTTACTCATAGGAACCGGCCCACTTTGAACATAATATATTTATTACTGTCCCAGTACAATGATGGGTTTTCCCCAGATCTGGGCACAGAAATGGATTTTGGTTGAGTTGCCTGGCAGTGCCCGGGTACTCACCCCAGCGGGTCAGCTTCTCAGCCAGGGAAGTGTAGACCTGACCCATCAGCAGGATCAGAACCAGATTGACCATGGAGCTGCTGATGTTGGCAATGTTGCCGGCCTGGGGTCAGACAAGAAACGGGCAGGAGTCAGAGTGGGGGCAACGGAGGAGCAGAATGTGTAACAGGTATGGGGGGGCTCAGCAGGGGGACCCCACTTCATACGGGGAGCTCTCAGCTCTTTGCCCTCAGGGAGAATGGATTTGTCTTTAAAGGGCAAGTATTGCCTCTTATAGAAAGAAAGAACTTATTCATGCAAAGAGTGTTTCCCATAGGGCTTCAATAGAACAGCGCCACCCTCTGGTCAGAGTCAGGACTCCTAGGGGACCGACCCAATAGAAACAGGCAAGAAGCTGACTAGGCAGAGGCTATTTCATCCCTGTGGAATGGGCCGATGGTTTGGGCTGAGCCGCTGCTCGGGGGGCCCTATTTGCCCGCTGCCCCCATTCCTGGTGCCAAGGGACCCACCTGTGTCATTAGGAGGCTGTTCCCTGTGTGGTACATCATCATGGTGACGATCCCGCGGTACATGATCACCGACACCAGGAAGATCATCACCACGCAGAGCTGGCAGCACAATGGCACAGGGTTAGCACCACCTTACCATTATCCCTATATTCCCAGCTGCTTGTGGCCTGAACCCTACCCACTGGTCTGTATATGGGGCCCAGAGCCAGAAGCAGCAGGTAATACCCCCAGTGCCACGTAGGCTGTTACCCTGAGCCCAAACCCTCACCATAATGATGATGACCATGGAGCCAGTAAGGACGCGGGACAGGCGGTCTCTCTTGGGGAAATAGGGCTCCTTCACCCCCGTGATTGGATTCTGCTCCATCTGGGGGGCCATAGCAGCAAACTCCGGGCGTGGTTGTTCCTGGGGGGGGGGGACAGGCTGAGTGTGAGGTGGGGAACCCTTTGGACCCCCAATGATACATTTGTATGCGTTATATAGTGGTACTGAGTACATAGAGCAGGTATAGGGGGGCCCTGTAACAGTGACTGATGCAGCAGAACTACACTGAGAGACTGCCTGGCAATCTGTGGGGGCTGTAAGACAGACAGTCACTGTTTATTGGGGGGCCTATTTTGTATCCCAGGCCAGACCTGCTGCAGAACCCTGGGATTCTGGGAGTTTCCCTGCCAGACAAGTGAGTAGCTCCCAGTGCCCTCTGCTGGGGGAAGGTGGCAGTGCAGGATCTGACAGTCGCCCCCTTTCATCCTAAATGCACCACAGATTCAGCAACCTCCGGGCGCCATGTGCCTGTGCAGTAACCCATAGCAACAAGTGCACGCTTGCTCTGTATCTCTGGTTGCCATGGTTTCAAACTGCCCAATAGAGAGTGTGCTGATTTATGGCTAGAGATGTTTCTGTTGGGCCTGATACGTGGGCCAGCTTTGTCTGTAGGGGCTGCATTGGCCCCTGTATGGCCAGAGAGGCAGGGGAGCGCCCCCTAGTGTCAGGGAGGGGTACAAATGGGGGTTCACCTCCTCCTCCTGGAAGTCCATGCAGTCCCAGTGATGCGCCAGCGTGGCATTCTTTCTCTTCCAATACTCAAGGAAGGTCACCGCCCAGAACGACATGAAAACGCTGAAGAACACGGTGCCGGGGTGATCAAACAGGTACCCCACCTGCGGACCCAGAGAGAAAAGCAAATGGGGGGGCCCAGGTCCTTAGTCTCCCGACGGCCCAACTGGCTTTCATTTTCCATATAACAAAGGCAAAGAGTAAAAATGGGGTTCCTGGGTTATAGGGTTACCCCTTCCTGGGGATGAACCCCACTATACACAGTTTGGCCGCAGCCCATACACTCACCTTGGCCATTGGGCAGATGTCGGAAATGAACCAGTTCTTGCAGGTATCACACAGGGGGCACATACGGTACTGCTGCCCGCTCTGGCAGATCTGCTGCCTGGGGAGGAACCAGTAGGATGAGTGCAAGCTCCTGGGGCCACTACTTTCATATTACAGCCCCCTTATACTGATGGATATAATACCCCCCCCCCCTTACTCTCTGATGGGCATTTCTGTTACACTGGTCTCCCCTTGGTTCTGTTCCCCAAGTTCCCTTATACTGGGATTGTGGGGTTCCATTCTCCCAAGTTCCCTTATACTGGGATTGTGGGGTTCCATTCTCCCAAGTTCCCTTATACTGGGATTGTGGGGTTCCATTCTCCCAAGTTCCCTTATACTGGGATTGTGGGGTTCCATTCTCCCAAGTTCCCTTATACTGGGATTGTGGGGTTCCATTCTCCCAAGTTCCCTTAATACTGGGATTGGGGGGTTCCATTTCTCCAATTTCCCTATACTGGGATTGTGGGTTCCATTCTCCCAAGTTCCCTATACTGGGATTGGGGGTTCCATTCTCCAAGTTTCCCCTTATACTGCGGGATTGTGGGGTTCCATTCTCCCAAAGTTCCCTTATTACTGGATTGTGGGGTTTCCATTCTCCCAAGCTTCCCCTTATACTGGGATGGGGGGTTCCATTTCTCCGCAAGTTCCCTTATATGGGATTGTGGGGGGTTCCATTTCTCCAAGTTCCGTTATACTGGGATTGATGCGGCGTTCCATTCTCCAAGTTCCCTTATTACTGGGATTGTGGGGTTCCATTGCCCAAGTTCCCTTATACTGCGGATTGTGGAGGTCCATTCTCCAATGTTCCTATACTCGGGATTGTGGGGTTCATTGGCCAAGTTCCCTATACTGGGGATTGTGGGGTTCCATTCTCCCAAGTATCCCTTATACTGGGATTGGGGCCATCCCAAGTCCCTTACTGGATGGGGTTCCATTCTCCCAAGTTCCCTTATACTGGGATTGTGGGGTTCCATTCTCCCAAGTTCCTTATACTGGGATTGTGGGGTTTCCATTCTCCAAAGTTCCCTTATACTGGGATTGTGGGGTTCCATTCTCCCAAGTTCCCTTATACTGGATTGTGGGGTTCCATTCTCCCAGGATTGGGGGGTTCCATTCTCCAATTTCCTTATACTGGGATTGTGGGGTTCCATTCTCCCAAGTTCCCTTATACTGGGATTGTGGGGTTCCATTCTCCCAAGTTCCCTTATACTGGGATTGTGGGGTTCCATTCTCCCAAGTTCCCTTATACTGGGATTGTGGGGTTCCATTCTCCAAGTTCCCTTATACTGGGATTGGGGGGTTCCATTCTCCCAAGTTCCCTTATACTGGGATTGTGGGGTTCCATTCTCCCAAGTTCCCTTATACTGGGATTGTGGGGTTCCATTCTCCCAAGTTCCCTTATACTGGGATTGTGGGGTTCCATTGCCCAAGTTCCCTTATACTGGGATTGTGGGGTTCCATTCTCCCAAGTTCCCTTATACTGGGATTGTGGGGTTCCATTGCCCAAGTTCCCTTATACTGGGATTGTGGGGTTCCCCATTCTCCCAAGTTCCCTTATACTGGGATTGTGGGGTTCCATTCTCCAAAGTTCCCTTATACTGGGATTGGGGGTTCCATTCTCCCAAGTTCCTTATACTGGGATTGTGGGGTTCCATTCTCCAAAGTTCCCTTATACTGGGATTGTGGGGTTCCATTGCCCAAGTTCCCTTATACTGGGATTGTGGGGTTCCATTCTCCAAGTTCCCTTATACTGGGATTGTGGGGTTCCATTCTCCCAAGTTCCTTACTGGGATTGTGGGGTTCCATTCTCCCAAGTTCCCTTATACTGGGATTGTGGGGTTCCATTCTCCAAAGTTCCCTGATACTGGGATTTGGGGGTTCCATTGCCCAAGTTCCCTTATACTGGGATTGGGGGGTTCCATTGCCCAAGTTCCCTTATACAGGGATTGTGGGGTTCCATTGCCCAAGTTCCCTTATACTGGGATTGTGGGGATCCATTCTCCCAAGTTCCCTTATACTGGGATTGTGGGGTTCCATTCTCCCAAGTTCCCTTATACTGGGATTGTGTTCCTTATACTGGGATTGTGGGGTTCCATTCTCCCAAGTTCCCTTATACTGGGATTGTGGGGTTCCATTCTCCCAAGTTCCCTTATACTGGGATTGTGGGGTTCCATTCTCCCAAGTTCCTATACTGGGATTGTGGGGTTCCATTCTCCAGTTCCCTTATACTGGGATTGTGGGGTTCCATTGCCCAATTCCTTATACTGGGATTGTAGGGTTCCATTCTCCAAAGTTCCCTTATACTGGGATTGGGGGGTTCCATTGCCCAAGTTCCCTTATACTGGGATTGTGGGGTTCCATTCTCCCAAGTTCCCTTATACTGGGATTGTGGGGTTCCATTCCTCAAATTCCCTTATACTGGGATTGTGGGGTTCCATTGCCCAAGTTCCCTTACACTGGGATTGTGGGGTTCCATTCTCCCAAATTCCCTTATACTGGGATTGTGGGGTTCCATTCTCCCAAATTCCCTTATACTGGGATTGTGGGGTTCCATTCTCCCAAATTCCCTTATACTGGGATTGTGGGGTTCAATTGCCCTGAGATTGTGGGGTTCCGTTCCCTTATACTGGGATTGTGGGGTTCTATTGCCCTGGGATTGTGGGGTTCCGTTCCCTTATACTGGGATTGTGGGGTTCTATTGCCCTGGGATTGTGGGGTTCCGTTCCCTTATACTGGGATTGTGGGGTTCTGTTGCCCTGGGATTGTGGGGTTCTGTTGCCCTGGGATTGTGGGGTTCTGTTGCCCTGGGATTGTGGGGTTCTGTTGCCCTGGGATTGTGGGGTTCCGGGGGGTTGGCTCACACATACGCTGCGGTGTTGCTCCCCATGGAGACCAGGCCGGAGATGAAGACGACGGTGCCCACGATGGCGGCCGGCAGTAGCCAAGCGGTGTAGAACCCTGTGGGGAGGCATTGGGGTAAATACATCACTATCAGTCGGTAGGTAGGTAGGTAGGTAGGGAGGGAAGTATCGCTTTGTGCCAATAACCTACCGAGCCAAGCAAAGTAAATGGCCACTTTCTCCCCAAAGTAGTCGCGGATGTGATCCAGTGGCTGGTACTTGTACCATTGGGACCAGCGAGCCCAGTACTGGGAAAGGATCTGGCGAGGGTTCAAGCTCTCGGGTGGCACCTGGTACTCTGGCATCTCGTGGGCACCCTGTCAGCGGAGTGTGAGAGGCACAGATTGGGCAGTCGGGCACCTTCATTTCTCTATCATATTCTACTCTTCTATGGGATCCACTATGGCCCCTACTCTGCTTCCCATTGGGGCCCCGTACCGACTGTCCCTACTCTGCTTCCCATTGGGGCCGTCGACTGTCTACTCTGTTCCATTGGGGCCCGTACCGGACTGTCCTACTCTGTTCCCATTTGGGGCCCGTAGACTGTCCTACTCTGCTTCCATTGGGGCCCACCACACCGACTGTCCCTATCTGCTTCCCATTGGGCGCCCCGTACCAGACTGTCCCTACCTGCTTCCATTGGGGCCGTACGATGTCCCTACTTCTGCTTCCCATTGGGGCCCCGTACCGACTGTCCCTACTCTGCTTCCCATTGGGGCCCCGTACCGACTGTCCCTACTCTGCTTCCCATTGGGGCCCCGTACCGACTGTCCCTACTCTGCTTCCCATTGGGGCCCGTACCGACTGTCCCTACTCTGCTCCCATGGGGCCGCGTCCGACTGTCCCTAATTCTGCTTCCCATTGGGGCCGTACAGCCCTACAGCAGTCCCTATTCCCCTGTTGGCCGTACAGCCTAAGCCAGTCTATTCCGTTGGGCCCCGTACAGCCTACAGCAGTCCCTATTTTCCGTTGGGGCCTGTACAGCCCTACAGCCGGTCCCTATTCCCGTTGGGGCCTGTACAGCCTACAGCGGTCCCTATTCCCGTTGGGGCCCGTACAGCCTACGACGGTCCTATTCCCGTTGGGGCCATAACAGCCTACAGACGGTCCCTATTCCGTTGGGGCCCCATACAGCCTACAGACAGTCCCCTATTTCCGTTGGGGCCCCGTACAGCCCTACGCCGGTCCCTATTCTCATTGGGGCCCTGTACAGCCTACAGGGTCCCTATTCTCATTGGGGCCGTACAGCCCTACAGCGGTCCCTATTCTCATTGGGGGCCCCGTACAGCCCTACAGACGGTCCTATTCCCGTTGGGGCCGTACAGCCCTACAGACAGTCCTATTCCCGTTGGGGCCCCGTACAGCCCTACAGCCGTCCTATTTATTGGGGCGCCGTACAGCCCTAAGCCAGTCCCTATTCCCGTGGGCCACCGTACAGCCCTACAGACAGTCCCTATTCCCGTTGGGGCCCCGTACAGCCTACAGACCAGTCCCTATTCCCTGTTGGGCCCCGTACAGCCCTACAGACGGTCCTATTCCCGTTGGGGCCCCATACAGCCCTACAGACAGCTTTCCCTGTTGGGGCCCCAGAGAGCCCTACAGCCGTCCCTATCCCGTGGGGCCCGTACAAGCCCTTACGGGGTTGGGGCCCCGTACAGCTTCCCTATTCCGTTGGGGCCCCAGAGAGCCTACAGCGGTCCTATTCCGTTGGGGCCCCGTACAGCCCTACAGACGTCATTTCCCGTTGGGCCATACAGCCCTTACAGACAGTCCCTATTCCCCGTTGGGCCCGTAGCCCTACAGCCGGTCCCTATTCTCATTGGGGCCCGTACAGCCTACAGACGGTCCCTATTCCGTTGGGGCCCCATCAGCCTACAGACGGTCCTATTCCCGTTGGGGCCCCATACAGCCTACAGACGGTCCCCTATTCCGTTGGGGCCCCATACAGCCCCTACAGACAGTCCTATTCGTTGGGGGCCCGTACAGCCCTACAGCCAGTCCCTATTCTCATTGGGGCCCCGTACAGCCCTACAGCGTCCCTATTCCAACAGCCTATCCCTATTTCTCATTGGGTCCCCGTACAGCCCTACAGACGGTCCCTATTCCCGTTGGGGCCCCGTACAGCCCTACAGACAGTCCCTATTCCCGTTGGGGCCCCGTACAGCCCTACAGACAGTCCCTATTCCCGTTGGGGCCCCGTACAGCCCTACAGACAGTCCCTATTCCCGTTGGGGCCCCGTACAGCCCTACAGCCGGTCCCTATTCCCATTGGGGCCCCGTACAGCCCTACAGCCGGTCCCTATTCCCGTTGGGGCCCCAGAGAGCCCTACAGCCGGTCCCTATTCCTGTTGGGGCCCCAGAGAGCCCTACAGCCGGTCCCTATTCCCGTTGGGGCCCCGTACAGCCCTACAGCCGGTCCCTATTCTCATTGGGGCCCCGTACAGCCCTACAGCCGGTCCCTATTCCCGTTGGGGCCCCGGAGAGCCCTACAGCCAGTCCCTATTCCCGTTGGGGCCCCGGAGAGCCCTACAGCCGGTCCCTATTCCCGTTGGGGCCCCGTACAGCCCTACAGCCGGTCCCTATTCCCGTGGGGCCCCAGAGAGCCGTGCCAGGGGCCCACCTCGTGCAGCGGGAAGGCCGCAGAGTAGATTCCCTCCTGCAGGAGCCGCTCGATCCCAACCTCGGCGTGTTTGCGCTTCCCGTACACCGCGCGCGACAGGATCTCGTACAACTAATGGGGGAGGAGACAAAGCAGAACACGGGGGTTGGATCTAGTGGATCTCTCACTCACTAATCACAGTTGACACCCTGGCAGGGGAGGGGGGACTGAAACACTGATGTTACAATTTGTAACAACTCCCCCACAGCTTACAGGCAGCCTGCAGGAACTACATAACCCACAATGCACTGCGCTAGTTCCTTACTGACATCACGTGTGCAGCAGGGGATTGTGGGATTGGGAGGCTGAGTAGTCAGGCAGATCACATGGGGAACAGGGGGCGGGGCTTAGGGGACTGTTCCAAACCAGATTATTACAGTTAAAAAATCATGAAAAGGCTGCATAGATTTTAATTGACGTATATTGCAAAGTTGTGTTTGGGTGGAGTTCCCCTTTAAATTGCCATTATCCCAGCATGCCTTGTGCTCTCTGCCATTCGTTATTTATAAACTATCGGCCCGCCTTGTTTTCTGCCATCAAAGAAATCTTCTAAATCTAGCCCCCCCTCTATATATAGCCCCCCCTCTATATCTAGCCCCCCTCTATATCTAGCCCCTCCTCTATATCTAGCCCCCCCTCTATATCTAGCCCCCCCTCTATATATAGCCCCCCCCTCTATATCTAGCCCCCCTCTATATCTAGCCCCTCCTCTATATCTAGCCCCCCCTCTATATCTAGCCCCCCCTCTATATCTAGCCCCCCTCTATATATAGCCCCTCCTCTATATATAGCCCCCCCTCTATATATAGCCCCCCCTCTATATCTAGCCCCCCCTCTATATCTAGCCCCCCCCCTCTATATATAGCCCCTCCTCTATATATAGCCCCCCTCTATATCTAGCCCCTCCTCTATATCTAGCCCCCCCTCTATATCTAGCCCCCCTCTATATCTAGCCCCTCCTCTATATATAGCCCCCCTCTATATCTAGCCCCCCCTATATCTAGCCCTCCTCTATATCTAGCCCCCCTCTATATCTAGCCCCCCTCTATATATAGCCCCTCTCTATATATAGCCCCTCCTCTATATCTAGCCCCCCTCTATATCTAGCCCCCCCTCTATATCTAGCCCCTCCTCTATATTCTAGCCGCCCCCTCTATATCTAGCCCCCCTCTATAGTCTAGCCCCTCCTTGTATTATCTAGCCCCCCCTCTTATCTAGCCCCCCCTCTATATTTAGCCCCCCCTCTATATATAGCCCCTCCTCTATATCTAGCCCCCCCTCTATATCTAGCCCCCCTCTATATCTAGCCCCCCCTCTGTATCTAGCCCCCCCTCTATATCTAGCCCCCTCTATATCTAGCCCCTCCTTGTATATCTAAGCGCCCCCTCTATATCTAGCCCCCCCCTTATATCTAGGCCCCTCCTTGTAATCTAGCCCCCCTCTATATCTAGCCCCTCCTGTATATCTAGCCCCCCCTCTATATCTAGCCCCCCTCTATATCCCTAGCCCCCCCTATATCTAGCCCCCCCTCTACCTATTATCTAGCCCCCCCTATATCTAGCCCCCCTCTATATCTAGCCCCCCTCTATATCTAGCCCCCCCCTCTATATCTAGCCCCCCTCTTTATCTAGCCCCCCCTCTATATCTAGCCCCCTCTATATCTAGCCCCTCCTTGTATATCTAGCCCCTCCTTGGTGTATCTAGCCCCCCCTCTATATCTAGCCCCCTCTATATCTAGCCCCCCCTCTATATCTAGCCCCCTCTATATCTAGCCCCTCCTTGTATATCTAGCCCCCCTCTATATCTAGCCCCCCCTATATCTAGCCCCCCCTCTATATCTAGCCCCCCCTATATCTAGCCCCCTCTATATCTACCCCCCCCTCTATATCTAGCCCCCCCTCTATATCTAGCCCCCTCTTTATCTAGCCCCCCCTCTATATCTAGCCCCCCTCATATCTTAGCCCCTCCTTGTATATCTAGGCCCCTCCTTGTGTATCTAGCCCCCCCTCTATATCTAGCCCCCCTCTATATCTAGCCCCTCCTTGTATATCTAGCCCCTCCTTGTATATCTAGCCCCTCCTTGTATATCTAGCCCCCCTCTATATCTAGCCCCTCCTTGTATATCTAGCCCCCCTCTATATCTAGCCCCCTCTATAGCTAGCCCCTCCTTCTATATCTAGCCCCCCTCTATATCTAGCCCCTCCTTCTATATCTAGCCCCCCTCTATATCTAGCCCCTCCTTCTATATCTATATGGAGAGATGTAGTTGAACTTACAATTCTGCTGCGCTGGGTGTTGCTGAAGTAGGTGGCCGGGCACTCGCTGCCCAGGAACCTGCGGGTACAAATGGGAACTTTATTGTGATGTCACAGGTGCCTTGGTGATGTCACACTGTAAGTACTTCCCGTTCCTTGTGTGACATATCAGCCAATGAGAAGGTGATGTATCCCACTATGGTGTCACATGATCAGAACCCCCCGTGGGACCTTATAACCGTCACGGACCCCCTGTCCGACTGATTTGCCCACATCACTGCCCCCAGTCTTTATGGGTAATTGGATTGGTTCTGCTTTGCTGAGGATTCTGGGAGTTGTAGTTCTATCAGTAGGGCAGGATGACTTACTTCTGTAGTTTGGATCGTCGGAAGGCGCAGGTGTAATAATCCAGCGGTTTGTTGGGCACATGCTGGTACATGGGGTTGGGCAGCCGCAGCCATTGGAGGAACCTGTGGGAGGAGTTAGTGTCTGGGTTGGGCTGGGCCTGTGGGGGGAGAAAGACAGGGGAATCATGGGGGCTCCCAGTAATGTAGGGACCAATGGGTACAGTGCCAGTATCACCCCCCTGACTGGAAGTTGGCTCCTCCCCCCCGGGGCAGTTAATGGCACTGACCTGCAGGGGGGCCCTCATACACATCTCCTCCGCGTAGTACACCAGGAGCTCCCAGGGGGCGCTGAGCTTCATGTAGTGTAGGCACCGCCTCTCGCTCAGGGTCTGCTCCTGGGGGCACAGAGATTGGGGGGTGCGGGGGCCACATTAGGGGGGTAATGGGGAGAAAGGAAGCGCTTTGGGCAAGTAAGGTTAAGTTGCCCTTTACCCCCCGCTATTACTAATACCCCAACTGGCCCGACCTTCTCACACAGGACCCCGGCCTTCAGCAGGTTTCGGTGGAAACGTTTCCGGTAACCGTCCAGCCGCTCTGCCTTGGCCCTGCCGTCCCTCTGTGGCCCCGCCCCCTTGCCCCGGGGTTTCCTGGAGGACTGGAGCTTCTCCTCCCAAACCAGCACGAAGTCTGAAAGGAGAATATCGGGGTATTGGGGTATCGGGGTATTGGGGGTCATTCGCTGGGTGTGGTCTCGGGTTTACGGAGCGGGGTAGGGAGTGGCTTGAAGGGCAACTGTCTCATCTCATGATGGGGGGACAGGGTCAGCCCCCCTGGGGTATCAGTTTAAGAGAAGTTGCCCCGATTGGGGCAATACTTTTTGGATTTGGCCACATACTAATTTGCATATATTGAAATGAGCGCAACATTAACCAGTTCCTCACCAATCGGCGTCTTCCCGTCCTTAAATACGTTCCCCCCGGGTTCCGGGCTGTAGATATTCATGTAGGGGACGTATAGGGGCTCATCATCTTCCTCCGCCCCTTCCTCGCCGTACTGCCCGCCCCCGAGGAGCCAGAGAGAAGTGGGAGAGTCAGTAGCGCAGCCGGGGAGCCCCCTCCCTACCCAGTTACACCCCACTCCCAACAGGCACCCCCAGAGTAATGGCAGTGCCACTGGGCTTCATTACCCGGGGGTATAACTGTTACTGCCCGCCCCCGAGGAGCCAGAGAGAAGTGGGAGAGTCAGTAGCGCAGCCGGGGAGCCCCCTCCCTACCCAGTTACACCCCACTTCCAACAGGCACCCCCAGAGTAATGGCAGCACCACTGGGCTTCACTACCTGGGGGTATAACTGTTACTGCCCGCCCCCGAGGAGCCAGAGAGAAGTGGGAGAGTCAGTAGCGCAGCCGGGGAGCCCCCTCCCTACCCAGTTACACCCCACTTCCAACAGGCACCCCCAGAGTAATGGCAGTGCCACTGGGCTTCATTACCCGGGGGTATAACTGTTACTGCCCGCCCCCGAGGAGCCAGAGAGAAGTGGGAGAGTCAGTAGCGCAGCCGGGGAGCCCCCTCCCTACCCAGTTACACCCCACTTCCAACAGGCACCCCCAGAGTAATGGCAGTGCCACTGGGCTTCACTACCCGGGGGTATAACTGTTACTGCCCGCCCCCGAGGAGCCAGAGAGAAGTGGGAGAGTCAGTAGCGCAGCCGGGGAGCCCCCTCCCTACCCAGTTACACCCCACTTCCAACAGGCACCCCCAGAGTAATGGCAGTGCCACTGGGCTTCACTACCCGGGGGTATAACTGTTACTGCCCGCCCCCGAGGAGCCAGAGAGAAGTGGGAGAGTCAGTAGCGCAGCCGGGGAGCCCCCTCCCTACCCAGTTACACCCCACTTCCAACAGGCACCCCCAGAGTAATGGCAGTGCCACTGGGCTTCACTACCCGGGGGTATAACTGTTACTGCCCGCCCCCGAGGAGCCAGAGAGAAGTGGGAGAGTCAGTAGCGCAGCCGGGGAGCCCCCTCCCTACCCAGTTACACCCCACTCCCAACAGGCACCCCCAGAGTAATGGCAGTGCCACTGCCTGAGGGTATAACCGTTACAGCCCCCCACAAGTCTTATGATACCCCTGGGTAGGGCAATAAACAAATGGATCTTACAAAGCTGGTGGTGCCAACTCCCCCATTGGGCACAATCCCTGGCGAGTCCCCGAGGAGTTCAGACCCCTCCCTCTCCAGCTCCACCAATGAGCTTGTATCCAGGTCAGACCAATCGGAAAGTCTCCGCTGAAACATCTTCACCTGCCCCGACTGTTGCCCCACAGTCTGCAAAATAAACAGGGAAGACTGGGAGAGAGGCAATTGATACAGAGGGGGCAGGTACGGTGAGGACATACAGGAAGAGGGGCAGATAGAGAGAGAGAGGGGCAGATAGAGGGAGAGGGGCATTGATACAGAGGGGGCAGGTACGGTGAGGACATACAGGAAGAGGGGCAGATAGAGGGAGAGAGGGGCAGATAGAGGGAGAGGGGCATTGATACAGAGGGGGCAGGTACAGTGAGAGGGACACATAGAGAGAGATGGGCAGATAGAGGGAGAGAGGGGCAGATAGAGAGAGAGGAGCAGATAGAGAGAGAGGGGCAGATAGAGGGAGAGAGGCAGATAGAGAGAGAGGGGTAGATAGAGACAGAGGGGCAGATAGAGGGAGAGAGGCAGATAGAGAGAGAGGGGTAGATAGAGACAGAGGGGCAGATAGAGGGAGAGAGGCATTGATACAGAGGGGCAGGTACGGTGAGAGGGACACATACAGGGAGAGGGGCAGATAGAGACAGAGGGGCAGATAGAGGGAGAGAGGCAGATAGAGAGAGAGGGGCAGATAGAGGGAGAGAGGCAGATAGAGGGAGAGAGGCAGATAGAGAGAGAGAGGCAGATAGAGAGAGAGGGGCAGATAGAGAGAGAGGGGTAGATGGAGAGGCAGGAGATGGGAAAGGGGCAGATAAAGCAAGGGACAAATACATGGAGCTGGGGGCAAGCACAGGGAGCTGGGGCAACAAGAGGGAATTAAAGAAGGGCAGACAGTGAGGGGAGTAGAAGATAAGGAGGCAGGAATAGAAGTGGAGGGGCAGAAAAATAAGAGACATGAGGGTACAGGGAAGGGGGTAAATACTGAGAAAGAGGAGTAGAAAAAGGCAAGGGGTAAATATATTTATTATAGGCTAAGGGGGCAGATACAGGAAGGACAGTACATGAAGAGGGGCAGATACAGGAAGGACAGTACATGAAGAGGGGCAGATACAGGGAGAAGGGCAGATTTAGGCAGTGGGATACAAAGAAAGGGAGAGACAAGGGGCAGATAAAAGAAGAATGGGGCAATTAGAGAGAGAAGGCAAATACAGGGTGAGGGGGCAGATAAAGGAATCAGGGGTAGGATGCTCAGGACCAGAGAGGAGGGGCAATTACAATGTTAGGGTTGTTGAAGTTGGGGGACAGGGGCAGAATCGGGGGGTTCTCTCCTCACCTGGGCTCCGGCAGTGGCAGGGGGGGCAGGGACGGTGCTGCAGTGCTGACTGGGGCAGGGCCAGGGGGCGGAGCATCTCTCTAACTGGTGCTGTAATGGGAGCCGAGAGAATTCCCAGCATGGGAGGTGAGCCAATCAGCACAGAGTTCTATTCCCCCCCCCCCCCCGCTCTTCCTACAGCATCAGCACCTAATTACTGCCCCTCCCTCCCCTGTCTGCATCAACATCTTCCCCATACAGAGCTGCACCTTATCCCACAGAGCTAACACTCTAATGCTGGCTTGTAGGTGCAGCGAGGTACTGGGGGGAGATTGGATTCACTTACCCAGGGGGAGGTTCCTGTCTGACCATGGGAAAGAGAGCAGCCCAGGAGCAGGAAGTACAGAGAATCAGAGCTCTGTACCTGGGTAAGTACTGGGGGGAGATTGGATTCACTTACCCAGGGGGAGGTTCCTGCCTGACCATGGGAAAGAGAGCAGCCCAGGAGCAGGAAGTACAGAGAATCAGAGCTCTGTACCTGGGTAAGTACTGGGGGGAGATTGGATTCACTTACCCGGGGGGGGGGGGGTTCCTGCCTGACCATGGGAAAGAGAGCAGCCCAGGAGCAGGAAGTACAGAGAATCAGAGCTCTGTACCTGGGTAAGTACTGGGGGGAGATTGGATTCACTTACCCAGGGGGAGGTTCCTGCCTGACCATGGGAAAGAGAGCAGCCCAAGAGCAGGAAGTACAGAGAATCAGAGCTCTGTACCTGGGTAAGTACTGGGGGGAGATTGGATTCACTTACCCAGGGGGAGGTTCCTGCCTGACCATGGGAAAGAGAGCAGCCCAAGAGCAGGAAGTACAGAGAAATTCTGCTTTATTTATTTATTGATTTCTTTTGTTGTCATAGAAAAGCAAAGAAGAGTGACAAGTAGCAGATATATGTGAAAATGAGCACAAAATACGCAATTCTGTAACACTCAGAGCTAGTGCTGGGCGGTATACCGGTAAAAACCGATCACCGTTTTTTTTTTTGAAACCGATATGAATTTTCTACATACCCCCATACCGGTGTGCGTGAATACTTCCGGGTGCGCGCGTGACATCAGCGCGCACACTCTACAAAAGCGCCATCGCTAGGATGCATTCAGAGTCGGATACCAATGTGAGCTGTCGGGGGGGGGGTGCCTGGCAAGTAATTATATTTTATGTGAAGGGGATGGGGGGGTGTTGGGGGGTTATACTTATGTGAAGGGGATGGGGTTGTGTTTGGGGGGGGTGGGATGGGGTGGGGGGTTATATTTATGTGAAGGGGATGGGGGGTGTTTGGGGTGGGGGGGGTGTGTGCGGATGGGGGTGTGTGTGCGGATGGGGGGGTGTTTGGGGTGGGGGGGTGCGTGCGGATGGGGGGGTGTTTGGGGTGGGGTGGGGGGGTGCGTGCGGATGGGGGGGTGGGGGGCTGCGTGCGGATGGGGGGGTGTTTGGGGTGGCGGGGGGGGTGCGGGTGGCGGGTGTTTGGGGTGGTCACCTAATCATGCATGGGGAAAAAAAAATACCGTCAAATACCGTGATACCGATATAATTTTGAAAAATACAGTGATATAAATTTTTGGTCATACCGCCCAGCACTACCCAGAGCCATTCTGTATCACACGGAGCCATTCTGTATCACACAGAGCCATTCTGTAACACCCGGAACCATTCTGTAACACCCAGAGCCATTCTGTAACACTCAGAGCCATTCTGTAACACCCAGAGCCATTCTGTAACACTCGGAGCCATTCTTTAACACCTAGAGCCATTCTGTAACACCCAGAGCCATTCTGTAACACTCGGAGCCATTCTGTAACACTCAGCCATTCTGTAACACCCAGAGCCATTCTGTAACACTCGGAACCATTCTGTAACACCCGGAGCCATTCTGTAACACTCGGAGCCATTCTGTAACACTCAGCCATTCTGTAAAACCCAGAGCCATTCTGTAACACTCGGAGCCATTCTGTAACACCCTGAGCCATTCTGTAACAGCCAGAGCCATTCTGTAACACCCAGAGCCATTCTGTAACACCTAGAGCCATTCTGTAACACCCAGAGCCATTCTGTAACACCTAGAGCCATTATGTAACACTCAGAGCCATTCTGTAACACCCGGAGCCATTCTGTAACACTCAGAGCCATTCTGTAACACCCGGAGCCATTCTGTAACACTCAGAGCCATTCTGTAACACTCAGCCATTCTGTAACACCCAGAGCCATTCTGTAACATCCAGAGCCATTCTGTAACACTCGGAGCCATTCTGTAACACCTAGAGCCATTCTGTAACACCCAGAGCCATTCTGTAACACCTAGAGCCATTCTGTAACACCCAGAGCCATTCTGTAACACCTAGAGCCATTCTGTAACACCCAGAGCCATTCTGTAACACCTAGAGCCATTCTGTAACACCCAGAGCCATTCTGTAACACCTAGAGCCATTCTGTAACACCCAGAGCCATTCTGTAACACCTAGAGCCATTATGTAACACCCGGAGCCATTCTGTAACACTCAGAGCCATTCTGTAACACTCAGAGCCATTCTGTAACACCCAGAGCCATTCTGCAACACTCGGAGCCATTCTTTAACACCTAGAGCCATTCTGTAACACCCAAAGCCATTCTGTAACACCCAGAGCCATTCTGTAACACTCAGAGCCATTCTGTAACACTCAGCCATTCTGTAACACCCAGAGCCATTCTGTAACACCCAGAGCCATTCTGTAACACTTGGAGCCATTCTGTAACACATAGAGCCATTCTGTAACACCCAGAGCCATTCTGTAACACCTAGAGCCATTCTGTAACACCCAGAGCCATTCTGTAACACCTAGAGCCATTATGTAACACCCAGAGCCATTCTGTAACACTCAGAGCCATTCTGTAACACCCGGAGCCATTCTGTAACACTCAGAGCCATTCTGTAACACTCAGCCATTCTGTAACACCCAGAGCCATTCTGTAAAACTCGGAGCCATTCTTTAACACCTAGAGCCATTCTGTAACACCCAGAGCCATTCTGTAACACCTAGAGCCATTATGTAACACCCAGAGCCATTCTGTAACACTCAGAGCCATTCTGTAACACCCGGAGCCATTCGGTAACACTCAGAGCCATTCTGTAACACTCAGCCATTCTGTAACACCCAGAGCCATTCTGTAACACTCGGAGCCATTCTGTAACACTCGGAGCCATTCTGTAACACCCAGAGCCATTCTGTAACACCCAGAGCCATTCTGTAACACCCGGAGCCATTCTGTAACACTCAGAGCCATTCTGTAACACTCAGCCATTCTGTAACACCCAGAGCCATTCTGTAACATCCAGAGCCATTCTGTAACACTCGGAGCCATTCTGTAACACCTAGAGCCATTATGTAACACCCAGAGCCATTCTGTAACACCCAGAGCCATTCTGTAACACCCAGAGCCGTTCTGTAACACCTAGAGCCATTCTGTAACACCCAGAGCCATTCTGTAACACCTAGAGCCATTCTGTAACACCCAGAGCCATTCTGTAACACCTAGAGCCATTCTGTAACACCCAGAGCCATTATGTAACACTCAGAGCCATTCTGTAACACCTAGAGCCATTCTGTAACACCCGGAGCCATTCTGTAACACTCAGAGCCATTCTGTAACACTCGGAGCCATTCTGTAACACCCAGAGCCATTCTGTAACACTCTGAGCCATTCTTTAACACCTAGAGCCATTCTGTAACACCCAGAGCCATTCTGTAACACCTAGAGCCATTATGTAACACCCAGAGCCATTCTGTAACACTCGGAGCCATTCTGTAACACTCAGAGCCATTCTGTAACACCCAGAGCCATTCTGTAACACCTAGAGCCATTCTGTAACACCCAGAGCCATTCTGTAACACCTAGAGCCATTATGTAACACCCAGAGCCATTCTGTAACACTCAGAGCCATTCTGTAACACCCGGAGCCATTCTGTAACACTCGGAGCCATTCTGTAACACCCAGAGCCATTCTGTAACACCTAGAGCCATTCTGTAACACCCAGAGCCATTCTGTAACAGCCAGAGCCATTCTGTAACACCTAGAGCCATTCTGTAACACCCGGAGCCATTCTGTAACACTCAGAGCCATTCTGTAACACCCAGAGCCATTCTGTAACACTCCGTGCCATTCTGTAACACCCAGAGCCATTCTGTAAAACTCGGAGTCATTCTGTAACACTTGGAGCCATTCTGTAACACTCAGAGCCATTCTGTAACACCCAGAGCCATTCTGTAACACCCGGAGCCATTCTGTAACACTCGGAGCCATTCTGTAACACTCAGCGCCATTCTGTAACACCCAGAGCCATTCTGTAACACCTAGAGCCATTCTGTAACACCCAGAGCCATTCTGTAACACCTAGAGCCATTATGTAACACCCAGAGCCATTCTGTAACACCTAGAGCCATTATGTAACACCCGGAGCCATTCTGTAACACTCAGAGCCATTCTGTAACACTCAGCCATTCTGTAACACCCAGAGCCATTCTGCAACACTCGGAGCCATTCTTTAACACCTAGAGCCATTCTGTAACACCCAGAGCCATTCTGTAACACCCGGAGCCATTCTGTAACACTCAGAGCCATTCTGTAACACTCAGCCATTCTGTAACACCCAGAGCCATTCTGTAACATCCAGAGCCATTCTGTAACACTTGGAGCCATTCTGTAACACATAGAGCCATTCTGTAACACCCAGAGCCATTCTGTAACACCTTGAGCCATTCTGTAACACCCAGAGCCATTCTGTAACACCTAGAGCCATTCTGTAACACCCAGAGCCATTCTGTAACACCTAGAGCCATTCTGTAACACCCAGAGCCATTCTGTAACACCTAGAGCCATTATGTAACACCCAGAGCCATTCTGTAACACTCAGAGCCATTCTGTAACACCCGGAGCCATTCTGTAACACTCAGAGCCATTCTGTAACACTCAGCCATTCTGTAACACCCAGAGCCATTCTGTAAAACTCGGAGCCATTCTTTAACACCTAGAGCCATTCTGTAACACCCAGAGCCATTCTGTAACACCTAGAGCCATTATGTAACACCCAGAGCCATTCTGTAACACTCAGAGCCATTCTGTAACACCCGGAGCCATTCTGTAACACTCAGAGCCATTCTGTAACACTCGGAGCCATTCTGTAACACCCAGAGCCATTCTGTAACACTCGGAGCCATTCTGTAACACTCGGAGCCATTCTGTAACATCCAGAGCCATTCTGTAACACCCAGAGCCATTCTGTAACACCCGGAGCCATTCTGTAACACTCGGAGCCATTCTGTAACACTCAGCCATTCTGTAACACCCAGAGCCATTCTGTAACACCCAGAGCCGTTCTGTAACACCTAGAGCCATTCTGTAACACCCAGAGCCATTCTGTAACACCTAGAGCCATTCTGTAACACCCAGAGCCATTCTGTAACACCTAGAGCCATTCTGTAACACCCAGAGCCATTCTGTAACACCCAGAGCCATTATGTAACACTCAGAGCCATTCTGTAACACCTAGAGCCATTCTGTAACACCCGGAGCCATTCTGTAACACTCAGAGCCATTCTGTAACACTCGGAGCCATTCTGTAACACCCGGAGCCATTCTGTAACACTCTGAGCCATTCTTTAACACCTAGAGCCATTCTGTAACACCCAGAGCCATTCTGTAACACCTAGAGCCATTATGTAACACCCAGAGCCATTCTGTAACACTCAGAGCCATTCTGTAACACCCGGAGCCATTCTGTAACACTCGGAGCCATTCTGTAACACTCAGAGCCATTCTGTAACACCCAGAGCCATTCTGTAACACCTAGAGCCATTCTGTAACACCCAGAGCCATTCTGTAACACCTAGAGCCATTCTGTAACACCCAGAGCCATTCTGTAACACTCAGAGCCATTCTGTAACACCCGGAGCCATTCTGTAACACCCAGAGCCATTCTGTAACACCTAGAGCCATTCTGTAACACCCAGAGCCATTCTGTAACACCCAGAGCCATTCTGTAACACCTAGAGCCATTCTGTAACACCCGGAGCCATTCTGTAACACCCAGAGCCATTCTGTAACACCCAGAGCCATTCTGTAACACTCCGTGCCATTCTGTAACACCCAGAGCCATTCTGTAAAACTCGGAGTCATTCTGTAACACTTGGAGCCATTCTGTAACACTCAGAGCCATTCTGTAACACCCAGAGCCATTCTGTAACACCCGGAGCCATTCTGTAACACTCGGAGCCATTCTGTAACACTCAGAGCCATTCTGTAACACCCAGAGCCATTCTGTAACACCTAGAGCCATTCTGTAACACCCAGAGCCATTCTGTAACACCTAGAGCCATTATGTAACACCCAGAGCCATTCTGTAACACCTAGAGCCATTATGTAACACCCGGAGCCATTCTGTAACACTCAGAGCCATTCTGTAACACTCAGCCATTCTGTAACACCCAGAGCCATTCTGCAACACTCGGAGCCATTCTTTAACACCTAGAGCCATTCTGTAACACCCAGAGCCATTCTGTAACACCCGGAGCCATTCTGTAACACTCAGAGCCATTCTGTAACACTCAGCCATTCTGTAACACCCAGAGCAATTCTGTAACATCCAGAGCCATTCTGTAACACTTGGAGCCATTCTGTAACACATAGAGCCATTCTGTAACACCCAGAGCCATTCTGTAACACCTAGAGCCATTCTGTAACACCCAGAGCCATTCTGTAACACCTAGAGCCATTCTGTAACACCCAGAGCCATTCTGTAACACCTAGAGCCATTCTGTAACACCCAGAGCCATTCTGTAACACCTAGAGCCATTATGTAACACCCAGAGCCATTCTGTAACACTCAGAGCCATTCTGTAACACCCGGAGCCATTCTGTAACACTCAGAGCCATTCTGTAACACTCAGCCATTCTGTAACACCCAGAGCCATTCTGTAAAACTCGGAGCCATTCTTTAACACCTAGAGCCATTCTGTAACACCCAGAGCCATTCTGTAACACCTAGAGCCATTATGTAACACCCAGAGCCATTCTGTAACACTCAGAGCCATTCTGTAACACCCGGAGCCATTCTGTAACACTCAGAGCCATTCTGTAACACTCGGAGCCATTCTGTAACACCCAGAGCCATTCTGTAACACTCGGAGCCATTCTGTAACACTCGGAGCCATTCTGTAACACCCAGAGCCATTCTGTAACACCCAGAGCCATTCTGTAACACCCGGAGCCATTCTGTAACACTCGGAGCCATTCTGTAACACTCAGCCATTCTGTAACACCCAGAGCCATTCTGTAACATCCAGAGCCATTCTGTAACACTCGGAGCCATTCTGTAACACCTAGAGCCATTATGTAACACCCAGAGCCATTATGTAACACCCAGAGCCATTCTGTAACACCCAGAGCCGTTCTGTAACACCTAGAGCCGTTCTGTAACTCCCAGAGCCATTCTGTAACACCTAGAGCCATTCTGTAACACCCAGAGCCATTCTGTAACACCTAGAGCCATTCTGTAACACCCAGAGCCATTCTGTAACACCCAGAGCCATTATGTAACACCCAGAGCCATTCTGTAACACCTAGAGCCATTCTGTAACACCCGGAGCCATTCTGTAACACTCAGAGCCATTCTGTAACACTCGGAGCCATTCTGTAACACCCAGAGCCATTCTGTAACACCTAGAGCCATTCTGTAACACCCGGAGCCATTCTGTAACACTCAGAGCCATTCTGTTACACTCGGAGCCATTCTGTAACACCTAGAGCCATTCTGTAACACCCAGAGCCATTCTGTAACACCTAGAGCCATTATGTAACACCCAGAGCCATTCTGTAACACTCAGAGCCATTCTGTAACACCCGGAGCCATTCTGTAACACTCGGAGCCATTCTGTAACACTCAGAGCCATTCTGTAACACCCAGAGCCATTCTGTAACACCTAGAGCCATTCTGTAACACCCAGAGCCATTCTGTAACACCTAGAGCCATTATGTAACACCCAGAGCCATTCTGTAACACTCAGAGCCATTCTGTAACACCCGGAGCCATTCTGTAACACTCAGAGCCATTCTGTAACACCCAGAGCCATTCTGTAACACCTAGAGCCATTCTGTAACACCCAGAGCAATTCTGTAACAGCCAGAGCCATTCTGTAACACCTAGAGCCATTCTGTAACACCCGGAGCCATTCTGTAACACCCAGAGCCATTCTGTAACACCCAGAGCCATTCTGTAACACTCCGTGCCATTCTGTAACACCCAGAGCCATTCTGTAAAACTCGGAGTCATTCTGTAACACTCGGAGCCATTCTGTAACACTCAGAGCCATTCTGTTTCAAACCCTGTAGGGGGAGGCAATGGGGACCTCTAAACACAGAGTGGGGGGACCTCTAAACACAGAGTGGGGGGACCTCTATACACAGAGTGGGGGGGGGGAACATGTTGTAACTGATAGAAGTAACATCTCTCCCAGGTGGGTGGGTTTGCCCTTCCGCTTATACAGATCATACTTACTGCCCCAGTCTATAGGGGGTCTCTAGCTGCCCTTACAATAATCTTTGAAAAGCTCCGCCCATAAAGCTACAGCCCCACGTATTGGCCTAGATGAAGAGAATAGCAATTACTGGATGGAAGGTGCCCTTGTAGCCGTGATGTTATCCCAACACAATGCCGTCTCTCTGCACGTGGGATTAGCAGAGACAAAGGGCAAAATGGAGGGCAGAGCCCGGCGGGACACGTGTGGGGATTTGGTCTCTGTATGAGCTGAATGGATGTTTTCCACTTTCACTTGACAAACATTCCACCCTGATCCCTCCTGTTCTACGGGGGAGGGGGCAGAATTCCGGGGAACATCGCGGCTTCATCTCAACCACTTCCTGCCCTTTACTAAAGAATATTTCTATATAACGTTCACTTACCCCCAGCTCTCTCACCAACCATCCAATCTCCTTCTGCCTCCAAACCATTGGGTGCAACGTCCTGGTCCCACATCTTTGGCTCTGCCAGCAGGGCGCCTACTGCCCAATAAACTGCCCGAACCACAGTAACCAATGAACTTCTGCTGCCAAAGCCTAAAGGTCACGGTTCTCACCCTTCTGTATCTCTGCGGCTGACAGTTGGCCACCGACTCCTCTACATTCTGTACTCGGCCGCCATTCCGGACACTGCTCTTTCTTGGTTCTAATGGCTTCTTTCTGATTGGCTTCTCTATTTTCACCTCATTCCCTCTCTCTGTTGGGCCCTTAGTCCCTCTGCTGTTCTCACTCTATACAACTTCTCCAGGGAAACCTCCTCCTGCCCCTCCTCAAGTTTGCATTTCCCAGCACCGCCTGAAACTGAACCTCTTTGCAACAGATTTCATTATATTTTCACCATCATTTTCCCCTGTACCCTCAGGATTTACCATCACCTGTACCTAAGGTTCCATCTTTCTTCCCTGTACCTAAGGTTCCACCCTCCTCTTCCCCTGTACCTAAGGTTCCACCATCCTCTTCCCCTGTACCTAAGGTTCCACCCTCCTCTTCCCCTGTACCTAAGGTTCCATCTTTCTTCCCCTGTACCTAAGGTTCCACCCTCCTCTTCCCCTGTACCTAAGGTTCCACCATCCTCTTCCCCTGTACCTCAGGATTCACCATCCTCTTCCCCTGTACCTAAGGTTCCATCTTTCTTCCCTGTACCTAAGGTTCCACCCTCCTCTTCCCCTGTACCTAAGGTTCCATCTTTCTTCCCTGTACCTAAGGTTCCACCCTCCTCTTCCCCTGTACCTAAGGTTCCACCATCCTCTTCCCCTGTACCTAAGGTTCCACCATCCTCTTCCCCTGTACCTCAGGATTCACCATCCTCTTCCCCTGTACCTAAGGTTCCATCTTTCTTCCCTGTACCTAAGGTTCCACCCTCCTCTTCCCCTGTACCTAAGGTTCCATCTTTCTTCCCTGTACCTAGGTTCCACCCTCCTCTTCCCCTGTACCTATGGTTCCATCTTTCTTCCCTGTACCTAAGGTTCCACCCTCCTCTTCCCCTGTACCTAAGGTTCCATCTTTCTTCCTGTACCTAAGGTTCCACCCTCCTCTTCCCCTGTACCTAAGGTTCCATCTTTCTTCCCTGTACCTAAGGTTCCACCCTCCTCTTCCCCTGTACCTAAGGTTCCATCTTTCTTCCCTGTACCTAAGGTTCCACCCTCCTCTTCCCCTGTACCTAAGGTTCCATCTTTCTTCCCTGTACCTAAGGTTCCACCCTCCTCTTCCCCTGTACCTAAGGTTCCACCATCCTCTTCCCCTGTACCTAAGGTTCCATCTTTCTTCCCTGTACCTAAGGTTCCACCCTCCTCTTCCCCTGTACCTAAGGTTCCACCATCCTCTTCCCTGTACCTAAGGTTCCATCTTTCTTCCCTGTACCTAAGGTTTCCCACCCTCCTCTTCCCCTGTACCTAAGGTTCCATCTTTCTTCCCTGTACCTAAGGTTCCACCTCCTCTTCCCTGTACCTAAGGTTCCACCATCCTCTTCCCCTGTACCTAAGGTTCCATCTTTCTTCCCTGTACCTAAGGTTCCACCCTCCTCTTCCCCTGTACCTAAGGTTCCATCTTTCTTCCCTGTACCTAAGGTTCCACCCTCCTCTTCCCCTGTACCTAAGGTTCCACCATCCTCTTCCCCTGTACCTAAGGTTCCAAATTTCTTTCCCTGTACCTAAGGTTCCACCCTCCTCTTCCCCTGTACCTAAGGTTCCACCATCCTCTTCCCCTGTACCTAAGGTTCCAAATTTCTTTCCCTGTACCTAAGGTTCCACCCTCCTCTTCCCCTGTACCTAAGGTTCCATCTTTCTTTCCCTGTACCTCAGGTTTCACTCTCCATCAGCAACATTGCCCTTCACTTAGCCACGCACATAGGTATTGTTATAACTGATGCCACAGATCCTGCCACTTTCATCTGAGCAACTTTGCCAAGATACAACCTTTGCTCAGCGCCAACACAAGTAGACACTTTCAGTAGCCCCCCCCCCCAGTACATTGCGCTGCTGCTAGGCTCCTCCCTCTCACTGCTCCGCCTGAGCCTATGCCCATCCCTACCCTGGCACCCAATCTCCCCTACATTTACATTACACTCACATTAGCAATGAAGCCCCTCCCTGCATCTCAGCTTTAAAGGCCAAATAATACTGATTACTAAGGCAATACTAACTGGGCTGGTGACCTACCTGAGCCCCCCAGCCACCCCCCTACCCGCTTGGGTGGCACTTAGGGCAACAATGTGGAAGTGCAAGGCGCGTGTAGGGGGGCAAGAGATACAAGGCCTGGCAGCCGGAGTATGTTGGAAGGAATGTTGCTATGAGCACATGACTAAATCTAATTAACAATGAAATGCACCAGGCTGGGCAGGGGGGCAACAAATAGATGGTTGCCATGGCAGCATCACTGTCAGCCCCCCAGCCACGGGGGAAGCCAGTGAATGGGCCCCCTCTCTGCTGCCTCCCCCTTCCCTTCTGGAAAGGGTTATTTACAAGGAACAATTGCATTATGGGTAAAATGAACATGGTGGTTACTTTGCTCTTTCCATATGGAAATGAGCCCCCTCCTGCTTCTCTGCATGTTATTCACAACCCTGGGGTAAATACCCCTGGCATAAATGCCCCATGTCTTGGCCCATCGGAGGGCCCCGTACATGGACCAATAAGCTGCCCCCTCTGTCCTTCAGCAGCTTCTAACAGTCAGTTTATGGGCACCTTAACCCACCTCCTGCTCTGTCTGACTGGATTACTGGAACAGAATCCTATCGGGGCCCCCCATCTCGGGAACCCCACTGGGCCCTCTTTATTCCTCTTTATGCCCCTGATGCCCGAGGATCATTCTGGAAATCCCCCCCCTAAGGTTTATACATAGAGCTGCTGTAAATGCCTGTGCCTACAGCAGCCATAGACAGTCCCTATTAGTGTCATATGAAGAGGTGGGGTCAGGCATCGGGGGCAGTTGGTAATTTTCCCCAACCTTTAACCCTAAGAACTAGGGGTGAGCAAAGGGGCAGTTCTACCCCTACCATGTTGGCCGGGGGTGGGGAACACTGGCAGTCAGGCTTTCCATATTGTGCCAGGCACCTAGAGGTACCAACACAGGGAAATTGCCCCGGCCATTCAGTGCCCTCAGTCTGGGAAGTCCCACAATGCATAGCGGTAGGGAGGGTCACAGCGGAACCATTCAGTACATTGGCATCATCACTGGCAAAAGGTCAATTCTCACCCCCTGAGTCCAGAGAGACAAAAGTGTCAGTGTCCCGGTACCGTCCCTCTCTCACACCCTCGCCCCTCCCTTCCCCAATGAGCCAATCAGCCCAGGGATTACACACCGCTGCCCTTGTTCAGCTTGGCACTGCCCGGCTGCCCGACAATATGACTCAGCTGTCACGTTCCTGTCACACAGTCGACACCAAGAGATAAATAACTGGCCAATTGTGCGCTGTAACCCTGTCATGCCACCCAGCTAAGCCAATGCCACCCTCCTGCCCCTGCTGCCCCATTGCCCCTCTCTCTTGGTAGGGAAACCATAGCCTCCCTATACAGTATAGAGACCCTTCCTGTACTGATGATGAAACCTTCTTTCCAGGGCCATATCCTCAATAGATTTTAGGAAAGAATTATCCATCTTGCAGCCAATCACACTGCCCCATTTCCCCTGCCCCTTCTCATGTTAACTGCTTAGGGCCTTTGGCTCAGAACCCAAAAGTGAGTCCCCGTGCTGCTAATGGTACGTTCCTGTGCTGCTGAACCTGGTTCTGCTAAAGTGGGTCCCTGTGCTGCCAAATGCCCCCTGTTAGGTTGCACTTACTTCAGCCCTGTTCAGTTACTGGCACTACCCCTCCAGCCCTTTCCTTTTTCCTCCCTGTCCCTCCCTCCTAGCCAATCACATGCCTTCCTGCTAACATGTGACATATCAACGTTCAGTGATTCCCCCATGATCAGTTCCCCATTGTAACAGCCCAGTCACCCCTTAAAGTGACATAATGGGAGACTGAGAGGAGGAGGCTAGAGAATATTGACCATGTGTCCATGTGCGAGTTGGAGGGCCACATAGCACTGCTGGGTAGAAGGGGAAGGAAGAAGATGAAAGCAGAAAAGGAAGGCACAAGGACAATTTAGATGGGGGAGGAAGAAGGGGAAGGAAGACGAGCAAGGCAGAAGGGGAAGGCAGAGAAAGAAGAGGAAGGGGGAAGATGAGGGCAGAAGAGGGAGGAAGAAGGGGAAGGAAGAAGATGAAAGCAGAAAAGGAAGGCAAAAGGGGAAGGAAGAAGGTAAAAGGGGAAGTTAGATGGGGGAGAAAGAAGGGGAAGGAAGACGAGGAAGGCAGAAGAGGAAAGAAGAAGGGGAAGGCAGAAGGGGAAGGAAGAAGGGAAAGGAAGAAGGGGAAAGAAGAAGGGGAAGGCAGAAGGGGAAGGAAGAAGGGAAAGGAAGAAGGGGAAAGAAGAAGGGGAAGGCAGAAGGGGAAGGAAGAAGGGAAAGGAAGAAGGGAAAGGCAGAAGAAAAAGGAAGAAGAGGAAGGGAGAAGATGAAGGCAGAAGAGGAAGGAAGAAGGGGAAGGAAGAAGAGGAAGGAAGAAGGGGAAGGAAGAAGAGGAAGGCAGAAGAGGAAAGAAGAAGGGGAAGGCAGAAGGGGAAAGAAGAAGGGGAAGGCAGAAGGGGAAGGAAGAAGGGAAAGGCAGAAGGGGAAGGAAGAAGGGGAAGGAAGAAGGGAAAGGCAGAAGAAAAAGGAAGAAGAGGAAGGGAGAAGATGAAGGCAGAAGAGGAAGGAAGAAGGGGAAGGAAGAAGAGGAAGGAAGAAGGGGAAGGAAGAAGAGGAAGGCAGAAGAGGAAAGAAGAAGGGGAAGGTGGAAGAGGAAAGAAGAAGGGGAAGGCAGAAGGGGAAAGAAGAAGGGGAAGGCAGAAGGGGAAGGAAGAAGGGAAAGGAAGAAGGGAAAGGCAGAAGAAAAAGGAAGAAGAGGAAGGGAGAAGATGAAGGCAGAAGAGGAAGGAAGAAGGGGAAGGAAGAAGAGGAAGGAAGAAGGGGAAGGAAGAAGAGGAAGGCAGAAGAGGAAAGAAGAAGGGGAAGGCAGAAGGGGAAAGAAGAAGGGGAAGGCAGAAGGGGAAGGAAGAAGGGAAAGGCAGAAGGGGAAGGAAGAAGGGGAAGGAAGAAGGGAAAGGCAGAAGAAAAAGGAAGAAGAGGAAGGGAGAAGATGAAGGCAGAAGAGGAAGGAAGAAGGGGAAGGAAGAAGAGGAAGGAAGAAGGGGAAGGAAGAAGAGGAAGGCAGAAGAGGAAAGAAGAAGGGGAAGGTGGAAGAGGAAAGAAGAAGAGGAAGGCAGAAGAGGAAGGAAGAAGATGCAAGCAGAAAGGGAAGGCAGAGAAAGAAGAGGAAGGCACCAGGGGAAGGGAGAAGATGAAGGAAGAATGGGAAAGCAGGTGGGGGAGGCAGAAGAGCAAGGCAGATGGGGGAGAAAGAAAAGAAGGGGAAGGCAGAAGAGGAAAGCAGCAAGGCAAGGAGAGAGGAAGAAGGGGAAGGAAGATGGGGAAGGAACAAGAGGAAGGAAGAAGGGGAAGGCAGAAGAGCAAGACAGCAAGGCAAGGGGGGAGGAAGAAGGGGAAGGCAGAAGAGCAAGGCAGCAAGGCAAGGGGGGAGGAAGAAGGGGAAGGCAGAAGAGCAAGGCAGCAAGGCAAGGGGGGAGGAAGAAGGGGAAGGCAGAAGAGCAAGGCAGCAAGGCAAGGGGGGAGGAAGAAGGGGAAGGCAGAAGAGCAAGGCAGCAAGGCAAGGGGGGAGGAAGAAGGGGAAGGAAGAAGAGCAAGGCAGCAAGGCAAGGGGGGAGGAAGAAGGGGAAGGCAGCAAGGCAAGGGGGGAGGAAGAAGGGGAAGGAAGAAGGGGAAGGCAGCAAGGCAAGGGGGGAGGAAGAAGGGGAAGGAAGAAGGGGAAGGCAGCAAGGCAAGGGGGGAGGAAGAAGGGGAAGGAAGAAGGGGAAGGCAGCAAGGCAAGGGGGGAGGAAGAAGGGGAAGGAAGAAGGGGAAGTCAGATGGGGAAGGAAGAAGGGGAAGGCAGACATATGAGCCTGATTGTCAGCTCCACAGACAAGGAGTGAGTGAGGAAGTTCTCTCAAAGGGAGAGTAAATTACGCAGAAGGACCAGGGAGGGGCAACACCAGCAGTAATAACCTGCATTAGAATGTATTTGGCTGATTTAGTGAGCTAACAGTCTAATGGGGTAGATTCAGGGGGTGGAGCTTATTTAGAGCCCCCCCCCCCAGTTATGATTTGTTCCCATGGGCTGAAGCCAATATTTAGCATTGTCAGTGCATGAGGTTATAGGAGACTCCAGTAATCTCTCTGCCTGGGGGTGAGAACAAGAGCAGTTCAGCCCTGCCCACGAACCTATAAAGCCCGGCTAGGTGCCCGTATGTGTGTGTGGGGGAATCAGCTGCGGTGGCCGCTTGCCCAACCCTGTGCTGCTGGGACTCTCGCTGCCCGGGCTGCTGGGGGCACACAAGCCTGGCATTCTAACATCCGCATGTTCCCACGGCTGCCTCCTGTGGATTAGCCCCAAGGGGGGCAGAAAGCACCAACAGTGGGTAAATTGTGGAGCACCCAGCCCAGGACTCTCCCCCTTAGGGCTGTAAGTGCGGGACAGAGTGTGGGGCAGGGGTTGCTCAGCAGTCCATTGGCCGCTGTCCCTGGGCTCTGTTGCTACTGGGTCCATAGCAACTATAAAGGAGACCAAAGGGACTGTGTTTCCTGCATCGTTTGCCCCCGTAGGTACGTATGGATCTGGGGTTCAGTAAAAGAGCCCATTGTATGTGTCTCTGGGGTATAAATGGGTCAGTACATATTGTATACTCTGTGTCTCTGGGGTATAAATGGGTCAGTACATATTGTATACTCTGTGTCTCTGGGGTATAAATGGGTCAGTACATATTGTATACTCTGTGTCTCTGGGGTATAAATGGGTCAGTACATATTGTATACTCTGTGTCTCTGGGGTATAAATGGGTCAGTACATATTGTATACTCTGTGTCTCTGGGGTATAAATGGGTCGGTACATATTGTATACTCTGTGTCTCTGGGGTATAAATGGGTCAGTACATATTGTATACTCTGTGTCTCTGGGGTATAAATGGGTCGGTACATATTGTATACTCTGTGTCTCTGGGGTATAAATGGGTCAGTACATATTGTATACCCTGTGTCTCTGGGGTATAAATGGGTCAGTACATATTGTATACTCTGTGTCTCTGGGGTATAAATGGGTCAGTACATATTGTATACTCTGTGTCTCTGGGGTATAAATGGGTCAGTACATATTGTATACTCTGTGTCTCTGGGGTATAAATGGGTCAGTACATATTGTATACTCTGGTCCCTTCTTCACTGATTCCTGCTTCCCTGGTTCCTCCTTCCCTGGTTCTCACTTATCTGGTTTCTCCTTCCCTGGTTCCTCCTTCCCTGGTTCCTCCTTCACTGGTTCCTGCTTCCCTGGTTCCTCCTTCACTGGTTCCTGCTTCCCTGGTTCCTCCTTTCCTGGTTCTCACTTATCTGGTTTCTCCTTCCCTGGTTCCGCCTTCACTGGTTCCTGCTTTCCTGGTTCCTCCTTCCCTGGTTCCTGCTTCTCTGGTTCTTGCTTCCCTGGTTCTCACTTCTCTGGGTTCTCCTTCCCTGGTCCCTGATTCCTCCTTCCCTGGTTCTCACTTATCTGGTTTCTCCTTCCCTGGTTCCTCCTTCACTGGTTCCTGCTTCCCTGGTTTCTCCTTCCCTGGTTCCTCCTTCACTGGTTCCTGCTTCCCTGGTTTCTCCTTTCCTGGTTCCTGCTTCCCTGGTTCCTGCTTCTCTGGTTCTTGCTTTCCTGGTTCTCACTTCTCTTGTTTCTCCTTCCCTGGTCCCTGATTCCCCCTTCCCTGGTTCTCACTTCTCTTGTTTCTCCTTCCCTGGTCCCTGATTCCCCCTTCCCTGGTTCTCACTTATCTGGTTCCTCCTTCACTGGTTCCTGCTTTCCTGGTTTCTCCTTTCCTGGTTCCTGCTTCTCTGGTTCTTGCTTCCCTGGTTCTCACTTCTCTGGTTTCTCCTTCCCTGGTCCCTGATTCCTCCTTCCATGGTTCCTGCTTCCCTGGTTTCTCCTTCCCTGGTTCCTGCTTCTCTGGTTCTTGCTTCCCTGGTTCTCACTTCTCTGGTTTCTCCTTCCCTGGTCCCTGATTTCCTCCTTCCCTGGTTCTCACTTATCTGGTTTCTCCCTTCCTGGTTCCTCCTTCCATGGTTCTTGCTTCCCTGCTTTCCTCGTTCTTGCTTCCCTATTTCCTGCTTCCCTGGTGTTTGCTTCTCTGGTTCCTCCTTCCCTGGCTCTTGCTTCCCTATTTCCTGCTTCCCTGGTTCCTCCTTCCTTGAGTTTTTGCTTCCCTGGTTCCTTCTTCCCTGGTTTCTCCCTTCCCTTGCTTATTCCTTCCCTGATTTCTGCTTCTCTGGCTCTTACTGCCCTGGTTCCTCCTTCCCTGATTCCTGCTTCCCTGGTTTTAGCTTCCCTGGTTCCTCCTTCCTTGAGTTTTTGCTTCCCTGGTTCCTTCTTCCCTGGTTTCTCCCTTCCCTTGCTTATTCCTTCCCTGATTTCTGCTTCTCTGGCTCTTACTGCCCTGGTTCCTCCTTCCCTGATTCCTGCTTCCCTGGTTTTAGCTTCTCTGGTTTCTCCTTCCCTGGTTCCTGTTTCTCTGGTTCTTGCTTTCCTGGTTCTCACTTCTCTGGGTTCTCCTTCCCTGGTCCCTGATTCCTCCTTCCCTGATTCTCACTTATCTGGTTTCTCCTTCCCTGGTTCCTCCTTCCCTGGTTCCTGCTTCTCTGGTTCTTGCTTCCCTGGTTCTCACTTCTCTGGGCTCTCCTTCCCTGATTCCTGCTTCCCTGGTTTTAGCTTCTCTTGTTTCTCCTTCCCTGGTTCCTCCTTCACTGGTTCCTGCTTCCCTGGTTCCTCCTTCCCTGGTTCCTGCTTCTCTGGTTCTTGCTTCCCTGGTTCTCACTTCTCTGGTTTCTCCTTCCCTGGTACCTCACTCCTCCTTCCCTGGTTCTCACTTATCTGGTTTCTCCTTCCCTGGTTCCTCCTTCCCTGGTTCCTGCTTCTCTGGTTCTTGCTTCCCTGGTTCTCACTTATCTGGTTTCTCCCTTCCTGGTTCCTCCTTCCATGGTTCTTGCTTCCCTGCTTTCCTCGTTCTTGCTTCCCTGGGGCCTCCATCCCTCGTTCTTGCTTCCCTATTTCCTGCTTCCCTGGTGTTTACTTCTCTGGTTCCTCCTTCCCTGGCTCTTGCTTCCCTATTTCCTGCTTCCCGGGTTCCTCCTTCCTTGAGTTTTTGCTTCCCTGGTTCCTTCTTCCCTGGTTTCTCCCTTCCCTTGCTTATTCCTTCCCTGATTTCTGCTTCTCTGGCTCTTACTGCCCTGGTTCCTCCTTCCCTGATTCCTGCTTCCCTGGTTTTAGCTTCCCTGGTTCCTCCTTCCTTGAGTTTTTGCTTCCCTGGTTCCTTCTTCCCTGGTTTCTCCCTTCCCTTGCTTATTCCTTCCCTGATTTCTGCTTCTCTGGCTCTTACTGCCCTGGTTCCTCCTTCCCTGATTCCTGCTTCCCTGGTTTTAGCTTCTCTGGTTTCTCCTTCCCTGGTTCCTGTTTCTCTGGTTCTTGCTTTCCTGGTTCTCACTTCTCTGGGTTCTCCTTCCCTGGTCCCTGATTCCTCCTTCCCTGATTCTCACTTATCTGGTTTCTCCTTCCCTGGTTCCTCCTTCCCTGGTTCCTGCTTCTCTGGTTCTTGCTTCCCTGGTTCTCACTTCTCTGGGCTCTCCTTCCCTGATTCCTGCTTCCCTGGTTTTAGCTTCTCTTGTTTCTCCTTCCCTGGTTCCTCCTTCACTGGTTCCTGCTTCCCTGGTTCCTCCTTCCCTGGTTCCTGCTTCTCTGGTTCTTGCTTGCCTGGTTCTCACTTCTCTGGTTTCTCCTTCCCTGGTACCTCACTCCTCCTTCCCTGGTTCTCACTTATCTGGTTTCTCCTTCCCTGGTTCCTCCTTCCCTGGTTCCTGCTTCTCTGGTTCTTGCTTCCCTGGTTCTCACTTATCTGGTTTCTCCCTTCCTGGTTCCTCCTTCCATGGTTCTTGCTTCCCTGCTTTCCTCGTTCTTGCTTCCCTGGGGCCTCCATCCCTCGTTCTTGCTTCCCTATTTCCTGCTTCCCTGGTGTTTACTTCTCTGGTTCCTCCTTCCCTGGCTCTTGCTTCCCTATTTCCTGCTTCCCGGGTTCCTCCTTCCTTGAGTTTTTGCTTCCCTGGTTCCTTCTTCCCTGGTTTCTCCCTTCCCTTGCTTATCCCTTCCCTGATTTCTGCTTCTCTGGCTCTTACTGCCCTGGTTCCTCCTTCCCTGATTCCTGCTTCCCTGGTTTTAGCTTCTCTGGTTTCTCCTTCCCTGGTTCCTCTTCCCTGGTTCTCACTTATCTGGTTTCTCCTTCCCTGGTTCCTCCTTCACTGGTTCCTGCTTCCCTGGTTCCTCCTTCCCTGGTTCCTGCTTCTCTGGTTCTCACTTCTCTTTTTTCTCCTTCCTTAGTCCCTGATTCCTCCTTCCCTGGTTCTCACTTATCTGCTTTCTCCTTCCCTGGTTCCTCCTTCACTGGTTTCTCCTCTCCTGGTTCCTCCTTCCCTGGTTACTGCTTCTCTGGTTTCTCCTTCCCTGGTCCCTGATTCCTCCTTCCCTGGTTCTCACTTATCTGGTTTCTCCTTCCCTGGTTTCTCCTTCACTGGTTCCTGCTTCCCTGGTTTCTCCTTCTCTGGTTTCTCCTTCTCTGGTTTCTCCTTCCCTGGTTCCTGCTTCTCTGGTTCTTGCTTCCCTGTTTCTGACTTCTCTGGTTTCTCCTTCCCTGGTCCCTGATTCCTCCATCCCTCGTTCTTGCTTCCCTATTTCCTGCTTCCCTGGTGTTTGCTTCTCTGGTTCCACCTTCCCTGGCTCTTGCTTCCCTATTTCCTGCTTCCCTGGTTCCTCCTTCCTTGAATTTCGCTTTTCTGGTTCCTCCTTCACTAGTTCCTTCTTTCCTGGTTCCTGGTTCTCTGGTTCCTCCTTCACTAGTTCCTTCTTTTCTGCTTCCCTGGTTCCTGTTTCTCTGGTTCCTCCTTCACTAGTTCCTTCTTTCCTGCTTCCCTGGTTCCTGCTTCCCTATATCCTGCTTTTCTGGTTCATCCTTCCTTGAGTTTTGCTTCTCTGGTTCCTCCTTCACTAGTTCCTTCTTTCCTGCTTCCCTGGTTCCTGTTTCTCTGGTTCCTCCTTCACTAGTTCCTTCTTTCCTGCTTCCCTGGTTCCTGTTTCTCTGGTTCCTCCTTTACTAGTTCCTTCTTTCCTGCTTCCCTGATTCCTGCTTCCCTATATCCTGATTTTCTGGTTCATCCTTCCTTGAGTTTTGCTTCTCTGGTTCCTCCTTCACTAGTTCCTTCTTTCCTGCTTCCCTGGTTCCTGTTTCTCTGGTTCCTCCTTCACTAGTTCCTTCTTTCCTGCTTCCCTGGTTCCTGTTTCTCTGGTTCCTCCTTCACTAGTTCCTTCTTTCCTGCTTCCCTGATTCCTGCTTCCCTATATCCTGCTTTTCTGGTTCATCCTTCCTTGAGTTTTGCTTCTCTGGTTCCTCCTTCACTAGTTCCTTCTTTCCTGCTTCCCTGGTTCCTGTTTCTCTGGTTCCTCCTTTATTAGTTCCCTCTTTCCTGGTTCTTCCTTCACTGGCTCTGGCATCCCTGGTTCTTGTTTCCCTGTGTCCTGCATCCCTGGTTCCTTCTTCCCTGGTTTCTCCCTTCCTGGTTGTTGCTTCCCTTGTCCCTGCTTATTCCTTCCCTGATTCCTGCTTCCCTGGTTTTTGCTTCCCTGGTCCCTGGTTCTTGCTTCCCAATTCTCTGGTTCCTGCTTTTGTTTCATGCTTCCTGGTTCCTCCCTTCCTGGTCTTTGCTTTTCTAGTTCCTCCTTCAATGGTTCCTGCTTCTTTGGTTCCACCTTCCCTGGTTCTTGCTTTCCTGGTTTCCCCTTCCCTGGTTCTGACCCAGTGTGCCTACCACATCCAGATCCTTCCTTACCAGCTCCTTCCCCAGAGTATACAGTTGGCTCTCTTCCCTGCCCCTGTGGGAGTCACTGGATTTTCATGGGGTAAGTCCTGGCTGCACCCAAGTAGCTGAGGGCCAGGCCCAAAGCCAAGAGTGGCATCTATAGGCAGAAGAACGTGCCTAGACAGAAACCCTCTGATAATGCCCCTCCCTTTCACTTACCTGTGGTCATTCTGCAGGGAGACAACAGGTATCTGAGATAATATGGCTCCTACCTGCTGGCACAGTTCAGTCACAAGGGTGCTGGAGGATGCTGGGCAGAGCCGGGGTAAGTAGTATTGGCACCCACCCTAACCCCTGGCCTAAAGTTTCTAATAAATGGGTTACTAGAAAGATATGGTTTGATACCTTGGGGCAGCAGTGGCCAATGTTCCCTTTAAGCCTTGTGCTCGTGTCTAGGAGCACCCTGCTACTGAGGTGGGACCAAAAGGGAGCCCTTACCATGGGCAGGGTTACTCACCCATGTGACAGTCTGTGCCCCATTGGTACCAGGGGGTAGAAAAGGGTGTGGAAGAGACAGGGGATGAGGCAGAAGGGGAAAGGGAGCTCCAGCCTCTATGGAGCCCCTATGCTGGGGGCTGATAACACCAAACCGCCCCCTTCACATATATTAAAGACCCCCAAAGGAAATGTATATAAATATATACAATAAATATATAGGAGGAGCCACGGGTACTGGGACACCTCTGCCCTAATACAGAGTCACGATGAGTTCTTCCTTGTTCTCTAGGCCGAGTGTAGGAAGGAGAGAAACCCATCTGCAACCAACAAGTCAAAATGTTAATGCAGTTCCCTCCTTCTGGTAAGTCCTTCTGGTTCTTCTGGTTCTCATCGGTACCAAGAGCCCCACCCAGAGGTTCCCTTCTAGTGAGTTTGGTGCATCTTAGGAACTTAATGCCCCTACTGCGTATCCCATACTTAGGGCTTCTACTCTCCTAATGATATTATGGACAGCAGTGGCCATCTTTATTGTTTGGGTTAAGTCCCAAAGCTTCTCCATAACCCAAGGTTTAGTGCCCAGTATTACAGGGAAACAACTCCTCTGCCCTCGCTCTCCAGGGCCAATGTGGGTGGAAGTGATCAGAACTATTTCCCATTAATTCTTGTGCAGGACTCGTGCAACATTCCAGGAAGCTGATGGACCATGCTCAGCCCTCCCACCACCAAATTCTGGAGTTTGTACGTAGGAATGCAGCGAATTTCTTGTCTCTGGCAAATCTCCTGATGGGCCTCACGTCAGTTCTCTGCAGCCTAAATGGGTAAGTACAAAGGGTTCCCCTCCTATATCCCTTCCCTTCTCTTCCAACTCTGTATCCCTTTCCTTCTCTTCCAACTCTGTATCCCTTCCCATCGCTTCCAACTCTGTATCCCTTCCCATCGCTTCCAACTCTGTATCCCTTCCCATCTCTTCCAACTCTGTATCCCTTCCCTTCTCTTCCAACTCTGTATCCCTTTCCGTCTCTTCCAACTCTGTATCCCTTCCCATCTCTTCCAACTCTGTATCCCTTCCCATCTCTTCCAACTCTGTTTCCCTTCCCTTCTCTTCCAACTCTGTATCCCTTCCCATCTCTTCCAACTCTGTATCCCTTCCCATCTCTTCCAAATCTGTATCCCTTCCCATCTCTTCCAACTCTGTATCCCTTCCCATCTCTTCCAACTCTGTATCCCTTCCCATCTCTTCCAACTCTGTATCCCTTCCCTTCTCTTCCAACTCTGTATCCCTTCCCATCTCTTCCAACTCTGTATCCCTTCTCTTTCAACTCTGTATCCCTTCTCTTTCAACTCTGTATCCCTTCCCTTCTCTTCCAACTCTGTATCCCTTTCCTTCTCTTCCAACTCTGTATCCCTTCCCATCTCTTCCAACTCTGTATCCCTTCTCTTTCAACTCTGTATCCCTTCTCTTTCAACTCTGTATCCCTTTCCGTCTCTTCCAACTCTGTATCCCTTCCCATCTCTTCCAACTCTGTATCCCTTCCCATCTCTTCCAACTCTGTTTCCCTTCCCTTCTCTTCCAACTCTGTATCCCTTCCCATCTCTTCCAACTCTGTATCCCTTCCCATCTCTTCCAACTCTGTATCCCTTCCCATCTCTTCCAACTCTGTATCCCTTCCCATCTCTTCCAACTCTGTATCCCTTCTCTTTCAACTCTGTATCCCTTCTCTTTCAACTCTGTATCCCTTCCCGTCTCTTCCAACTCTGTATCCCTTCTCTTTCAACTCTGTATCCTTCTCTTTCAACTCTGTATCCCTTCCCATCTCTTCCAACTCTGTATCCCTTCCCATCTCTTCCAACTCTGTATCCCTTCTCTTTCAACTCTGTATCCCTTCCCATCTCTTCCAACTCTGTATCCCTTCCCGTCTCTTCCAACTCTGTATCCCTTCTCTTTCAACTCTGTATCCCTTCCCATCTCTTTCAACTCTGTATCCCTTCCCGTCTCTTCCAACTCTGTATCCCTTCTCTTTCAACTCTGTATCCCTTCTCTTTCAACTCTGTATCCCTTCCCATCTCTTCCAACTCTGTATCCCTTCCCATCTCTTCCAACTCTGTATCCCTTCTCTTTCAACTCTGTATCCCTTCCCATCTCTTCCAACTCTGTATCCCTTCTCTTTCAACTCTGTATCCCTTCTCTTTCAACTCTGTATCCCTTCCCTTCTCTTCCAACTCTGTATCCCTTCCCATCTCCTCCAACTCTGTATTCCTTCCCTTCTCTTTCAACTCTGTATCCCTTCCCATCTCTTCCAACTCTGTATCCCTTCTCTTTCAACTCTGTATCCCTTCTCTTTCAACTCTGTATCCCTTCCCGTCTCTTCCAACTCTGTATCCCCTTCCCGTCTCTTCCAACTCTGTATCCCTTCCCGTCTCTTCCAACTCTGTATCCCTTCCCATCTCTTCCAACTCTGTATCCCTTCCCATCTCTTCCAACTCTGTATCCCTTCCCATCTCTTCAACTCTGTATCCCTTCCCATCTCTTCCAACTCTGTATCCCTTCCCTTCTCTTCAACTCTGTATCCCTTCCCATCTCTTCCAACTCTGTATCCCTTCCCATCTCTTCCAACTCTGTATCCCTTCCCATCTCTTCCAACTCTGTAATCCTTCCCATCTCTCCAACTCTGTTCCCTTCCCATCTCTTCCAACTCTGTATCCCTTCCCTTCTCTTCCAACTCTGTATCCCTTCCCATCTCTTCCAACTCTGTATCCCTTCCCATCTCTTCCAACTCTGTATCCCTTCCCATCTCTTCCAACTCTGTATCCCTTCCCATCTCTTCCAACTCTGTATCCCTTCCCATTCTCTTTCAATCTGTATCCCTTCCCATCTCTTCCAACTCTGTATCCCTTCCCATCTCTTCCAACTCTGTATCCCTTCCCTTCTCTTCCAACTCTGTATCCCTTCCCATCTCTTCCAACTCTGTATCCCTTCCCATCTCTTCCAACTCTGTATCCCTTCCCATCTCTTCCAACTCTGTATCCCTTCCCTTCTCTTCCAACTCTGTATCCCTTCCCATCTCTTCCAACTCTGTATCCCTTCCCATCTCTTCCAACTCTGTATCCCTTCCCATCTCTTCCAACTCTGTATCCCTTCCCTTCTCTTTCAACTCTGTATCCCTTCCCATCTCTTCCAACTCTGTATCCCTTCCCATCTCTTCCAACTCTGTATCCCTTCCCTTCTCTTCCAACTCTGTATCCCTTCCCATCTCTTCCAACTCTGTATCCCTTCCCTTCTCTTTCAACTCTGTATCCCTTCCCATCTCTTCCAACTCTGTATCCCTTCCCGTCTCTTCCAACTCTGTATCCCTTCCCGTCTCTTCCAACTCTGTATCCCTTCCCTTCTCTTCCAACTCTGTATCCCTTCCCTTCTCTTTCAACTCTGTATCCCTTCCCATCTCTTCCAACTCTGTATCCCTTCCCATCTCTTCCAACTCTGTATCCCTTCCCATCTCTTCCAACTCTGTATCCCTTCCCATCTCTTCCAACTCTGTATCCCTTCCCATCTCTTCCAACTCTGTATCCCTTCCCACCTAACTACTTTAGATCTATGTCCCATCTCTTCCTCCTCTAACTCCTTGCCACTAACTATTACCCTTCCCAAGTATTCTCACCCTATGTCCCTATAGTAACACATGTGAGACACGGCTGGTAGTTGCCCGTTTATGATGGAGAGGTCCCTTTACCCACTAGGTGTCGCCAGGCGGCCTGTTGGCTCCTCCTCATCAGTTTCATGTTGGACTTGGCGGATGGGGCAGTTGCCAGGCAACTCAATGCATGTTCAGCCTTGGGTAAGTAAATACCCCTGTGACCCTGATCAAGGACTGGGAATTCACAACTGGGAAAAGATATTTGTTTTATTTCAATCTACCTTACTGGGTTCCACCCTAACTCCCAGGAGACCTTGCTCTTATCCTGCATAGGGAGAGGATTGTGCCATTTTGGCTCCATAATGTGACACTGGGATCAAACATGGGGGGGGGGGGGGGTAAGAGACTTGTGTCCAATTGGTCTGTAATGGAAACAATGGGTTTAACTCCTCCAGTTGCACAAACAAAGAATATGGAGCAAGTCAGCTGAGATTCTCATTGGATGATTCTTCTGCATATTAATAGGAGCCATTGCTGGACTACAGCTCCCACGTATTTTAACCCTTCATAATATAATAAAGAATGATGGGATTTGGGAATAGCCAACTGTGCCCAGGGGGCAATACTGATACCAGTACCAGGGCCCAATAGAACCAGTTAGAGATTTTAGCGCCGGTTCCGCTCTCTGACCCCCAGGAACTCCCAGCAGGATTCAGATATTTCCCAGTTTCCAGCGGCGGCGCCGGCCCATTCCTTTCCCATTGTATCGGGAGTTGGGCCCCTGCCAACCAGTTGGGTTATTTATAGCTGAGTGGCCCGATACGGGCAGAACCGCAGCCCCTGTGCCAACAGCAGTGCCACCTTCCCTGGCATTCTATATCTGTACTCAAAGCTACAGCCCCGGCATGTACAGGGCACACAGTGGGCACCAATAGGGCACGGCTACCTACCCTTCTTTATAATACTGGCCCCTACTAATGGGGTATTGCCATCCCATCCCCCCCATTAACTGCCTGTCAGAGTTAAAGCTCAGTGTTTTGTCCTCCCCCTGCTGAGCTCTCCTACCCTGAGCCTTTACCCACCAGCCCTGCCACTTACCCTACTGAGGGGTGATATAATTGCCCCCTTTACCTGTCTGTCAGATCTGGGGGAACCAATAGTCATGATGATAATGGCCTGGGAACCCCCCCTGGGTAAGTGAATCCAATCTCCCCCCAGTACTTACCCAGGTACAGAGCTCTGATTCTCTGTACTTCCTGCTCCTGGGCTGCTCTCTTTCCCATGGTCAGGCAGGAACCTCCCCCTGGGTAAGTGACTCCAATCTCCCCCCAGTACTTACCCAGGTACAGAGCTCTGATTCTCTGTACTTCCTGCTCCTGGGCTGCTCTCTTTCCCATGGTCAGGCAGGAACCTCCCCCTGGGTAAGTGAATCCGATCTCCCCCCAGTACTTACCCAGGTACAGAGCTCTGATTCTCTGTACTTCCTGCTCCTGGGCTGCTCTCTTTCCCATGGTCAGGCAGGAACCCCCCCCCTGGGTAAGTGAATCCAATCTCCCCCCAGTACTTACCCAGGTACAGAGCTCTGATTCTCTGTACTTCCTGCTCCTGGGCTGCTCTCTTTCCCATGGTCAGGCAGGAACCTCCCCCTGGGTAAGTGAATCCAATCTCCCCCCAGTACTTACCCAGGTACAGAGCTCTGATTCTCTGTACTTCCTGCTCCTGGGCTGCTCTCTTTCCCATGGTCAGGCAGGAACCCCCCCCCCCTGGGTAAGTGAATCCAATCTCCCCCCAGTACTTACCCAGGTACAGAGCTCTGATTCTCTGTACTTCCTGCTCCTGGGCTGCTCTCTTTCCCATGGTCAGGCAGGAACCTCCCCCTGGGTAAGTGAATCCAATCCCCCCCCAGTACTTACCCAGGTACAGAGCTCTGATTCTCTGTACTTCCTGCTCCTGGGCTGCTCTCTTTCCCATGGTCAGGCAGGAACCTCCCCCTGGGTAAGTGAATCCAATCTCCCCCCAGTACTTACCCAGGTACAGAGCTCTGATTCTCTGTACTTCCTGCTCCTGGGCTGCTCTCTTTCCCATGGTCAGGCAGGAACCCCCCCCCTGGGTAAGTGAATCCAATCTCCCCCAGTACTTACCCAGGTACAGAGCTCTGATTCTCTGTACTTCCTGCTCCTGGGCTGCTCTCTTTCCCATGGTCAGACAGGAACCCCTCCCCCCTGGGTAAGTAAATCCAATCTCCCCCCAGTACTTACCCAGGTACAGAGCTCTGATTCTCTGTACTTCCTGCTCCTGGGCTGCTCTCTTTCCCATGGTCAGACAGGAACCTCCCCCTGGGTAAGTAAATCCAATCTCCCCCCAGTACTTACCCAGGTACAGAGCTCTGATTCTCTGTACTTCCTGCTCCTGGGCTGCTCTCTTTCCCATGGTCAGGCAGGAACCCCCCCCGGGTAAGTGAATCCAATCTCCCCCCAGTACTTACCCAGGTACAGAGCTCTGATTCTCTGTACTTCCTGCTCCTGGGCTGCTCTCTTTCCCATGGTCAGGCAGGAACCTCCCCCTGGGTAAGTGAATCCAATCTCCCCCCAGTACTTACCCAGGTACAGAGCTCTGATTCTCTGTACTTCCTGCTCCTGGGCTGCTCTCTTTCCCATGGTCAGGCAGGAACCTCCCCCTGGGTAAGTGAATCCAATCTCCCCCCAGTACTTACCCAGGTACAGAGCTCTGATTCTCTGTACTTCCTGCTCCTGGGCTGCTCTCTTTCCCATGGTCAGGCAGGACCCCCCCTCCCGGTAAGTGAATCCAATCTCCCCCCAGTACTTACCCAGGTACAGAGCTCTGATTCTTTGTACTTCCTGCTCCTGGGCTGCTCTCTTTCCCATGGTCAGACAGGAAACCCCCCCCCCCGGGTAAGTGAATCCAATCAGGAGGGGGGGGCGGGTTCTGGACTGCCCATTGGACACACTGAGAGGTTCTGCTGTCCCTGTAGGGGCCAAGCTGGATGACTTTGCAGATTTCACATCATTCGGAATAGCGACTGCCCTGCTGCTTCACACTAACTGCCCCGCGGGGGGGATTCTCTTCATCGTTTATGTCCTGGCTGTGTTCATCCGCCTGTGTTTCTACTCAAGTGGTGAGTTATAGTTCAACTGAAATAGCAATGAACTCTGTGTCTGGGTTGGGCCCTTGTATCCTGCTCAGAACCTCATTATACCCATTTCCATATAAATATACTTATTTAGCAGTAAGTGCCATTGGCTAATCCTAAATAGGAAACTGCCATTTTAAGTACTAAGGGCCGCCCCCTGGGATCATAGGAGTCACAGTGCACACAAACACGCTAAGGTACACATACATGCTAGGCCCCATTAGCCAATGAATGAGCAGAGTTCTGCCTTTTGCTCCCACACTACTTCCTGTTACAGTTAGAGCTGCATCACTTCCTGTCAGCTGATCTCTGAGGGAGCACACACCTGTATCACTTCCTGTCAGCTGATCTCTGAGGGAGCGCACAGCTGTATCACTTCCTGTCAGCTGATCTCTGAGGGAGCGCACAGCTGTATCACTTCCTGTCAGCTGATCTCTGAGGGAGCACACAGCTGTATCACTTCCTGTCAGCTGATCTCTGAGGGAGCACACAGCTGTATCACTTCCTGTCAAGTGATCTCTGAGGGAGCACACAGCTGTATTACTTCCTGTCAGCTGATCTCTGAGGGAGCACACAGCTGTATTACTTCCTGTCAGCTGATCTCTGAGGGAGCACACAGCTGTATTACTTCCTGTCAGCTGATCTCTGAGGGAGCACACAGCTGTATTACTTCCTGTCAGCTGATCTCTGAGGGAGCACACAGCTGTATTACTTCCTGTCAGCTGATCTCTGAGGGAGCACACAGCTGTATCACTTCCTGTCAGCTGATCTCTGAGGGAGCACACAGCTGTATCACTTCCTGTCAGCTGATCTCTGAGGGAGCACACAGCTGTATCACTTCCTGTCAGCTGATCTCTGAGGGAGCACACAGCTGCATCACTTCCTGTCAAGTGATCTCTGAGGGAGCACACAGCTGTATTACTTCCTGTCAGCTGATCTCTGAGGGAGCACACAGCTGTATTACTTCCTGTCAGCTGATCTCTGAGGGAGCACACAGCTGTATTACTTCCTGTCAGCTGATCTCTGAGGGAGCACACAGCTGTATCACTTCCTGTCAGCTGATCTCTGAGGGAGCACACAGCTGTATCACTTCCTGTCAGGTGATAGGTCACTTAACATAATATAAACTGTTAGTTATGTATTCATGAGATGCAGGGTAGCTAATGAGATGCGGGGTATGAAGCCGGCCAATGACAGGGGAGGTGCAGTTCAGCATTAGGATAGGGTTCTGCTCCCTCTGATACTGATTCCCAGTAATGCCCCTAATGCCCTATTGCCCTAATGCCGTGACTATACCCCTCATTTCTATGGCAGGAATTCCCTTCACTTACTGTGGCTTGCCGTGTCCCTATGCCTCGGCCACTCTGGCTTGTGCCTCAATGCTGACTGGCGCCGACCTGGTGGTCCTAAGAGCCATAGCAATTATAATGATCTTCTTTATGGTGGACCAGGGGTTCTACCCTCATGATAAGATCCTGGAGTCCCAACTGTGGAAGAAGGCGGTGTTTGTCGGAGGTAAGGCCTTGGGGTACACACTGTTACTGCTGGGCCTTGGGGTACACACTGTTACTGCTGGGCCTTGGGGTACACACTGTTACTGCTGGGCCTTGGGGTACACACTGTTACTGCTGGGCCTTGGGGTACACACTGTTACTGCTGGGCCTTGGGGTACACACTGTTACTGCTGGGCCTTGGGGTACACACTGTTACTGCTGGGCCTTGGGGTACACACTGTTACTGCTGGGCCTTGGGGTACACACTGTTACTGCTGGGCCTTGGGGTACACACTGTTACTGCTGGGCACTGGGGTACACACTGTTACTGCTGGGCACTGGGGCAGCTCATTCTGCCCAAACCCCCCCATTTCTACCTGATCAAGAAACACCTTGGTGGGTTTGGGTGGGAACCATTTCTCCATGAGCAGGGGGGCTACCTGTCTGAGATGGTGCGTCCCCTACGGACACCGCTGGCAGAACCTGCCCTTAGTCTTGGATCAACCTTTACTACACCCACTGCCCAATCCCTCATGACTTGGGTTTCAGACATAGGAGACTGGGTAGGATTGGGTGAAATGATGGGCGACTTTGGTCAAGGTGGGAGTGAAATGTCTACAAGAGAGGAGCCCAGTTGGGACATGGACTTGGTGGAAAACCATTTAGCAATATTTCCCCCCCCAAGGGGCCCCCTGAAAAGCTTGGGGACCAGGGAAAATGCCCCCTTTTCCCATGAGAAGAACCAGTCCTAAGTCTGTGTCTCTGTTAGATCCCTACTGACTGGGACCACCCAAGGTACCACTCATGGTCCCAGCATCTCCAAGGTGGTAGTACTACAGGGCTATCACAGGGCATTGATACTCTAATACTACAGGTTATAGGGAACCCCCAGGGAAGGGTCCAGACCTTCTGGGAGACGTCTTCCAGGTCTCTCAGTTACCAAGCCAATGGTAGATGGTGTTTAGTCAAGAGTTTGGAGAAGACATGTCTGTATGATTAGGGTAAATATTCCCTCCTTGGGGCAATTACACTAAACTATGGTCCATTTTGGGTAAATGTTCTGTGGGTCAATCGTTGGGGTGCACATAACTGAGTGACTTTCTCTTTCCCTTCTGGCAGGTGTCTGTGTGATGTTCCTCTCGTTCTCCCCCTTGGTCTGTCTCTACCACCTCACGTGGTCCCTCTCCTACATTCTCTTCCCAGAATCCCTGTGGAACTGCAAAGTCTAAGCTCTCGGATGGTAGAGAGCAGCTCTCTGCCCCAAACTGCCCCAAGCACAAGTCTCTGCTCAACAACCCCCCCAAACCCACAGAGGAACGCCATGTTTGTGCTGCTTTGTTCTAGGGTTCTAGGGTGAGGTCTGTGTAGATGTGTCAAAGTCATCTTGCCCAAATGGAGCTTCATTAGCCTTGGGCTGGGCCTGGAGACCTTGGGGTCCCTCTACCAAGAGTGTGTTCTATCAGGTGGTACCATAAAGTAGTACCAAAGTGCCCCTACAGGGTACCACCCAAGTGTTTGTGGTGTGCAGTGCCATTCTAGGGGTATCTCAGGCTACCATAGTGGCTAGTGCCCCACAAGGGCCACCAGAACTCTCGCCCAATGACTGGACATGTAGACACCTCGGAGAGACTAACTGCCCCCAGCCACCTTCTCCATGACGCCAGTTCTTGCCCAACGTGTTGGCGCCACGCTGGCATTGGGCGGGCCCTTCCCTACCAGGATTAAGGGCCCAATGGTAATGTGTGAATGAGTTTATTGTAACCATTGGCCGGTGGCCCCGTGTGCTGTGTAAATAAAGATAAATCCATTGTCGGGGGGTTTGTGCCAACCAATCAGCTCGCTGTACCAGGGGTCTGTCCTGTGCAATGTGCCCCAGGGGCAAGAGGAACACAGAGGGAGGGGTGCTTTCCTTTCTTCCCAGAACCCCCCGGGGCTCCCAGTCCAGGTGAGTTGCCAGTCCCAGTACATGGGAATCAGGTAGGGATCCCAGCCAGGAGCAGGTAGTCACTTTGGCTAATAGAGTCGGGGGCAGTCAGTGCCGTCAGCCCATCGGCCCGGTCTCCGTGTTGGTTCAGCCATTTCACAATCTCGGTGAAACCGGGTCGGTCGTCCGGACCCCGGCGCCAGCAGCTGCCCATTAGCTCATACCTGGGGGGCACAGGAGAGGGTGGGTAAGGGGGGGGCCCATTTATATAATCACACATCAGTAGTAATGGGAAGGGCCCCCCTCATGCCCATATCACTCAAAGCATCATGGGAGTTGTAGTGCAACAAGAGATGTGGGGATGGAGGAAGCCAAGGGTTAAACACAATGTGGTACTTACAGGCCATTACTGCACTGGGCCGGCCTCTCCATGCGATGCCCCTTCTCCAGCTTGGGCAGCAATTGGGTGGGGGTAATATCGGGGTAAGGAGGCGACCCTGCCAACCAGAAAGAAACTCAGCGGGTAAATCAGATGGGCATCTCTTGTACCGAGTCATTAGCCCCGTACCCGGGGCAAGGAGGTGCCCATCTCATACCCTTGCCTACTGTGCCCATCTCATACTTCCACCTACTGTGCCCATCTCATACCCTCGCCCACTGTGCCCATCTCATACCCTTGCCTACTGTGCCCATCTCATACTTCCACCTACTGGGCCCATCTCATACCCTCGCCCACTGTGCCCATCTCATACCCCCACCTACTGTGCCCATCTCATACCCTTGCCTACTGTGCCCATGTCATACTTCCACCTACTGTGCCCATCTCATACCCTTGCCTACTGTGCCCATCTCATACCCTTGCCTACTGTGCCCATGTCATACCCCCACCTACTGTGCCTGTCTCATACCCTCGCCTACTGTGCCCATCTCATACCCTTGCCTACTGTGCCCATGTCATACCCCCACCTACTGTGCCCATCTGATACCCTTGCCTACTGTGCCCATCTCATACCCTTGCCTACTGTGCCCATGTCATACTTCCACCTACTGTGCCCATCTCATACCCTCGCCCACTGTGCCCATCTCATACCCTCACCTACTGTGCCCATCTCATACTTCCACCTACTGGGCCCATCTCATACCCTCGCCCACTGTGCCCATCTCATACCCCCACCTACTGTGCCCATCTCATACCCTTGCCTACTGTGCCCATGTCATACTTCCACCTACTGTGCCCATCTCATACCCCCACCTACTGGGCCCATCTCATACCCTTGCCTACTGTGCCCATCTCATACCCTTGCCTACTGTGCCCATGTCATACCCCCACCTACTGTGCCCATCTCATACCCTTGCCTACTGTGCCCATGTCATACCCCCACCTACTGTGCCCATCTCATACCCTTGCCTACTGTGCCCATCTCATACCCTTGCCTACTGTGCCCATGTCATACCCCCACCTACTGTGCCTGTCTCATACCCTCGCCTACTGTGCCCGTCTCATACCCTCGGCTACTGTGCCCGTCTCATACCCTCGCCTACTGTGCCCATCTCATACCCTCGCCTACTGTGCCCATCTCATACCCTTGCCTACTGTGCCCATCTCATACTTTCACCTACTGTGCCCGTCTCATACCCTCGCCTACTGTGCCCATCTCATACCCTTGCCTACTGTGCCCATCTCATACTTTCACCTACTGTGCCCATCTCATACCCTCGCCTACTGTACTCATCTCATACCCTCGCCTACTGTGCCCATCTCATACCCTCGCCTACTGTGCCCATCTCATACCCTCACCTACTGTGCCCATCTCATACCCTCACCTACTGTGCCCATCTCATACCCCCACCTACTGTGCCCGTCTCATACCCTCGCCTATAAAGCGCCACTCATACATGGCAGGAACGTACCCAGTGTGACCATCTCGTAGAGCAGAATGCCGAATGCCCACCTGGATGGGAGAGAAGAGGCAGTGAATGTGGTGCCAGCGGTGCCCAGGGATTGGCAGACACAGAGGGTCTGGCTATAAAGGGGCACAACACCCGCCCTCTTATCATTTATGAACCAATGAAATCGAATATGAGTAAAGCCTCCCGTACCCCTGGGGTACAACAGTCGGGGCCCAATGGGAATTCCCCGTCCCCTGTGCCAGTTACTCACACGTCGCTCTTCTCCGTGATGCCACCCTGTGCCAGCCTTTCTGGCGCCTGCCATTTCATGGGGACTCGGGCAGCTCTCCCCTCAGGAATGGAGCCCGTCCGGTGCAAAATGGCCGCCATGCCCAGACCGCACAGTTGGACACTCATGTCCTCGTGAACCACCACATTGTAAGCCGCCACGTTGGCATGGAGCAGGTTGTGTGCCCCTGCCAGGTACTCCTGTGGGTGAGAGACCTCCTCAGCTTCCCAGTACCAAGAGCCAATGGGAAACATTCATAGATACTGCCCCGCCCATCTGTAAGTGTTCCCTGAGTATTGGGTGGTCCCTTCTGTCAAGTCCTACCCCCCCGCACCCCTACTCTGAGTCTTCACACCTGCATGCCCCCCATGGTTTCCGTTTAGGTGGGACAGTCCCAAATTAGGGGTGGGGCTTACAGGAAACTGGGTGCGGTTTCAGTCACAATGGCTCCTGTACCAAGGGGCGGCCATTTTAAACCCCATCAAGGAGCATAGGCAAAGCGTCCCCCCTAATGGAACCGTCAGCCTCACTGGATCGCTGTAACCTGGAACATATAATATTGGTGCCAATTTTGGGGCTCAGTTCCCTTAGGTACAAATGGACCCATCGACAGTCTTCACATCGCTGGCACTTGCCCGCAGAAACTGGTTGCCCACATCCATGCCAATCACTGCTAGCCCCGCCCCCCACATGTTCCTTACTGAGGGGGGTCAATGTGTCTCCATAAAAACATTATTTAGAAGGTAAGAACTTGATTCACATGTATGTGTAGCGCCACCTGTAGGTGCCAAACAGGAAGTGCAAGGTGCCCACGTTGTATCTATTGGCCGCCCCAAGGAGCCCACTGGGGGGCTGGGTAAAGGCTATTGGCTCAATACCTACCAGGCCACTTGCCACTTGGGAAGCCATTGAGTAGACCTTCTTCTCGGTGATATTATAGAGAGGATCCTTAGCAGCGAGGTTGCCCTGTGGGGGGTGAAATGGAGAATGTAAAGGAAAATGACCCCCACAACTACATACGCACATACATTTCCCAAACCTGGTATATTGTGGGCCCTGTGTGGCATTGTGGGTATCTGTGACTCACCTGGGGGTACAATGTGGCCCTTTAATTGCCCATGAGTGGATCCATTCAGCATGTACCCCAACAGGGCAGTTACTACATTAACCCACATCCCAAAATACCTACATGTTTTAGGGAATATATTTGGGGGAGTCGGTATTTGGGGGAGTCGGTATTTGGGGGAGTCGGTATTTGGGGGAGTCGGTCTGGGTACCTCACGGGATCTCCAGAGAAAGTGAAGCAGATTCCCAAGGTTCATGGCTTTCAGGATGATGCACACTGGGCTCAAGGAGGTTCTACACCAATACATTTTCAGCAGGTTGTCGTGGTTACAGACCCGAGAGTAAAACCGGATGAGATCAATAAAATCCTGAGCTTCTCCGGGACTGCAGTTCTCTTTGGGACAGAACCAAGATACAAGAGGATAAAGGTTCTACAGAGACTGACAGTGGGTGAAGGTTCTACAGAGACTGACAGTGGGTGAAGGTTCTACAGAGACTGACAGTGGGTGAAGGTTCTACAGAGACTGACAGTGGATGAAGGTTCTACAGAGACTGACAGTGGGTGAAGGTTCTACAGAGACTGACAGTGAATGAAGGTTCTACAGAGACTGACAGTGGGTGAAGGTTCTACAGAGACTGACAGTGGGTGAAGGTTCTACAGAGACTGACAGTGGGTGAAGGTTCTACAGAGACTGACAGTGGGTGAAGGTTCTACAGAGACTGGCAGTGGATGAAGGTTCTACAGAGACTGACAGTGGGTGAAGGTTCTACAGAGACTGGCAGTGAGTGAAGGTTCTACAGAGATTGACAGTGGGTGAAGGTTCTACAGAGACTGACAGTAGGTGAAGGTTCTACAGAGACTGGCAGTGGATGAAGGTTCTACAGAGACTGACAGTGGGTGAAGGTTCTACAGAGACTGGCAGTGAGTGAAGGTTCTACAGAGATTGACAGTGGGTGAAGGTTCTACAGAGACTGACAGTGGGTGAAGGTTCTACAGAGACTGACAGTGGATGAAGGTTCTACAGAGACTGACAGTGGGTGAAGGTTCTACAGAGACTGACAGTGGGTGAAGGTTCTACAGAGACTGACAGTGGGTGAAGGTTCTACAGAGACTGACAGTGGGTGAAGGTTCTACAGAGACTGACAGTGGGTGAAGGTTCTAGAGACACTGACAGTGGATGAAGGTTCTACAGAGATTGACAGTGGGTGAAGGTTCTACAGAGACTGACAGTGAGAGAAGGTTCTACAGAGACTGACAGTGGGTGAAGGTTCTAGAGACACTGACAGTGGATGAAGGTTCTACAGAGACTGGCAGTGAGTGAAGGTTCTACAGAGATTGACAGTGGGTGAAGGTTCTACAGAGACTGACAGTGGATGAAGGTTCTACAGAGACTGACAGTGGGTGAAGGTTCTACAGAGACTGACAGTGAGAGAAGGTTCTACAGAGACTGACAGTGGGTGAAGGTTCTACAGAGACTGACAGTGGGTGAAGGTTCTACAGAGACTGACAGTGGGTGAAGGTTCTACAGAGACTGACAGTGGATGATGGTTCTACAGAGACTGACAGTGGATGAAGGTTCTACAGAGACTGGCAGTGGATGAAGGTTCTACAGAGACTGACAGTGGGTGAAGGTTCTACAGAGACTGGCAGTGAGTGAAGGTTCTACAGAGACTGACAGTGGATGAAGGTTCTACAGAGACTGACAGTGGATGAAGGTTCTACAGAGACTGACAGTGGATGAAGGTTCTACAGAGACTGACAGTGGATGAAGGTTCTACAGAGACTGACAGTGGGTGAAGGTTCTACAGAGACTGACAGTGGGTGAAGGTTCTACAGAGACTGACAGTGGGTGAAGGTTCTACAGAGACTGACAGTGGATGAAGGTTCTACAGAGACTGACAGTGGATGAAGGTTCTACAGAGACTGACAGTGGATGAAGGTTCTACAGAGACTGACAGTGGGTGAAGGTTCTACAGAGACTGACAGTGGGTGAAGGTTCTACAGAGACTGACAGTGGGTGAAGGTTCTTCAGAGACTGACAGTGGGTGAAGGTTCTACAGAGACTGACAATGGGTGAAGGTTCTACAGAGACTGACAATGGGTGAAGGTTCTACAGAGACTGACAGTGGGTGAAGGTTCTACAGAGACTGACAGTGGGTGAAGGTTCTACAGAGACTGACAGTGGGTGAAGGTTCTACAGAGACTGACAGTGGGTGAAGGTTCTACAGAGACTGACAGTGGGTGAAGGTTCTACAGAGACTGACAGTGGGTGAAGGTTCTACAGAGACTGACAGTGGGTGAAGGTTCTACAGAGACTGACAGTGGGTGAAGGTTCTACAGAGACTGACAGTGGGTGAAGGTTCTACAGAGACTGACAGTGGGTGAAGGTTCTACAGAGACTGACAGTGGATAAAGGTTCTACAGAGACTGAGAGTGGGTGAAGGTTCTACTGGACTGGTATCTCCTACCCTGCTTGTTGGTTATTTACCCTTTACACTCACCTGAAAGCTCCTTGATGATGACCCTGTGCCTGACATTGGGTTCCCCCGGTTCATACAGACACGCGCCACTGATGCGCCCAAACTGACCGGGGCAAATTTTAACCACATCCTGGATTGTCCACCCATCTGGCAGCTCCCACCTCTGCAGTTCAGTGTCCGGGAACCCGAGAGTATTCTCATAGACTGCGGCAGCATTGACGGCCCATTCTCCATAGCCCTCACCTGCTGGAAACAGATCCTGACTCCACTACTGCCCATACAGTGTGTGAGAGTGAGTGTGTGAGAATGAGTGAGTGCATGAGTGAGTGTATGAGCGAGTGTGTGTGTAAGAGTGTGTGAGTAAGTGTGTGAGAGTGAGCGTGTGCGTGAGAGTGAGTGTGTGAGCGAGTGTGTGTGTAAGTGTGTGAGTGAGTGAGTGAGTGAGTGAGTGTAATGAGTGAGTGTGAGTATAATGAGTGAGTGAGTGTGTGAGTGTAAGTGTGAGTATAATGAGTGAGTGTGTGAGTGTGAGTATAATGAGTGTGTGAGTGTAAGTATAATGAGTGAGTGAGTGTAAGTGTGAGTATAATGAGTGTGTGAGTGTAAGTGTGAGTATAATGAGTGAGTGAGTGTAAGTGTGAGTATAATGAGTGAGTGTGTGAGTGTAAGTGTGAGTATAATGAGTGAGTGCAAAGTGTTACCTTCATACCTGGGGTTCTAGAATCACAATGTATTTTCTTCCTCCGGTTCCGAATTGATTTCCACAGAATAACCAGAACCACCAGCAGAGTTGGAGCCGTGAGCAGAACCGGAATGATAATCACTGAGTTCTGCCACTCATCCTCATCTGGAACAGAAGAGCTGGTTACAGAACCAATGATCCGGAACACCTGGCATCAGGCTGTGGGTTCTAGTTCAGTAAGAGCACCACTGGAGTAAGGACTGTTGGGGTTTAAAGATTTTCCCAGCATTCCCAGCATTAGGATTTGCAGTAAGGGCCACAGTGAGGGCCACTAGTCCCTGGCACGGGTCTGTCCTCATTTCAATGAGCAAAATATGTGATTTCCCCGTGTCTTTCTGCTCGGGATCCATTTAGCAATTACAGACCAGTGAGTCTGACCCCAGGCATTCAATAGGTTTGATTCTGTAAGGAAATCCCTTTGTGTCTCTGAATCTCACATTGACCCCAGAGGTGGCAACTCCTCTTTGAACCTGCCCTTCTAACAAACAGGGGCAGTTAGATAAGCCCCAACATACTGACACTTGTGGTTCTAGATCCACTTGCGATTCAATGAGAAGAACCGATCTCACTGTTTATCCCATAGAAACTCTCCTGAAGGGAAAACCTGGAACTGGATCAGGAGAAACATCTTCTCCCGGAACTGAGTCCGGCCCATTATTGGGTGCAGAGGAGACGTTGGAAGCAGCCACAACCATTGGTTTAGCCCAGCTCAGTGTTGCCCCCCTGTGGGGCCCCTCAGTACTGTCACTCAAATGTCACCTGGGATTCCCCTCAGTTCATGGGAAAACTCACCGGAGCGGAAGTCCTGGGAGGAATTGTTTGGCGCCCCCTGCAGTTGCTCCATCGGCCTCGGTCTCGTTCAGGTCACCAACAGGCAGTCGCTGCATCAGCCTGAGAGGGATTAAAGGGGTTCTGTTGTGTCACAAGTGGGGGGTTTATATCTCTGAAAATAACACACAATGTAGCGCACCCAACCAATGAGAATTCACCAGTGAGCCCCACTTCTTTTGGGGGGGTCTGTAAACTGGAATTGTCCTACCTAACTCTACATGTATTGGACTTCAATACTCAGCCAGTGATTGGCAACTTTGTTGCTTATTTGCCAATGTTGCTCTCACATATCACATATTTCAAGCAACATATGTAGCGATTATTGGAAAACCTTCTTCCTCTCACTTGTAACTCGCAGAGGGTTTTTAGTGAGACTGGGCACGATGTTTGGGTAAGTATTATTGGAAATTAATTAAGCCTGATTTTTCATTTCAAATAAAGGTACATACCCCAATATGTCTCATTTATTTATACACAAGATCTTTATTGACTCTACTGGATACTTCGTACTGAAACTAATGGTAAGTATATAGTGATATCTTCATTCCTTAGAATTGCATTTGTATATTGTACTGTTCCACTGAAGATCGCAAATCTCCTTTGACCTTCGGGTTAGCAAATACACAACCATTACATTGCGATTAGTGTTGATAGTTATCAGAAGAGTTTACACCCACCCTAATATAGCGATCATTCACACCGGCTGGGAGAGGAAGTTTTATCTCAGTGTTTGTTTTACCAATTCCTTATTCCACATAAACTCCCCCCTCCCGGATAGATCAATCCCGCAAGTAGTGTTTTAATACAAAGGAATCATTTTACCGAAGAGTTATGCAGATAAATTACCTATAAGGAATTATTGGAGTATTGGGGAGTATTTTACCTCCGTACTTGGCGGTAGTGGACACTGGATTGTGATGTTTACGTAAGCAGTTCTATTGTTATAATCCTTGTACTCGATCGCAATGTTCCCTCTACACAGGGAAATTACAATCACTTCAACAATCTGACTACAGACATGCGATCAAGCCTAGGGTACTAGCCAGGGGAAGTTGTACTTGCCTCCACGATACTGGGCATGTACAATTAACAATTAACCCTTTATGAACTCCCAGACCGGAACAGTGCCCGTGCCTACTACTTCAAGATCGACCCGTCAGCACCGGCCTAATAACTGCATCGCTGCTCGCGGTCAGCATATCGAGTCTGCTCAATTGCCCACTGAAATTTGGAAACGGGATACCTGTGCCTACCACCTCGGCAACAGGTTAACCCCTCAGCAATAACCAATCACTATCAACGTTACTTCCGATAGCCAAACTCACCATACAATTTCTGCCATTCAGCGTGCCGCAACTATACAACGGACCTGTGCCTACTATTACCAATCAGTACCTCGGCAACAGATTACCGTTAACTAAATACACAAAATACATCAATCGCCTGCGTCAGGTTTGTTACCCCCCAATATCAGATTTCCCTATTGTGAAATCTACTGTGCCTACTACTCAATTTCCATTACCTTGGCACAGAGATAAACAGATCCAGAATATCAATGCCAAAATTCGTGCCTATTTTTACCACTCAATACCGTTATTGGCTTAAATACACTAAATACACCGATCGTCTCTAATAGAGACAGATTAACTACCCTCCACGGTTAGATTTCCAAATTAACGTGCCTACTACTCAATTTCTATTACCTCGGCACATAAATATACAGATCTAGGGTGTGAACGCCGACGCGCGTTTCACAACAGCTTTATCAAGGCGAATTTTTCCCTTTTCCCGGGGAATCGTTTTTAAACTCTCATCGGCCAATCATTGCATTCCTTTCTAAGGCCATCCCCTTTTCCCCATTACCTGTCATTACTGCTCATCACATAGTTGCTCCTTGAGCTTTAATTCAGGGGTTACAGAAATCTCATGTTCCGGATGAGGTTCCATATTATCAATCTTAACAATTTTATCAGTGACCATAATACCGGAAAGGGCATATCATAATTCAGTATTTTTTATGCAAATGTTTTTATTATTAATGATTTATTAAGAATGTCTACCTTATTATGTCTCTTAAAGGAGATATGCTTTTCATTAATTGTCCTCTCAAAAAGGCCCGGTGCGTGAATATAGGAAAAAACAATTTTCGGAAAGTTGCTGCCGTGTCTTTTGCCAAAAGTAATAAAGGTCCCGAGTTTATTGCTCTTCCTAAATTCTATTATATATTTTCTCACGGAGGTCGTTTTTAATGGTTTATACTTGCTTTACAAAATAAAGTGACTATATTCATACTATGTATATATCTATAAATATTATGATCTAAATACACTGGTGTGTAGCTCATAGTGTGTAAGTTGTGATTAGTTGTCTTCTCTATTGTCTCTATCTTGCCCTACTGTCCCCATCTTGCCCTACTGTCTCCATCTTGCCCTACTGTCTCCATCTTGTCCTACTGTCCCCATCTTGTCCTGCTGTCCCATCTTGCCCTGCTGTCTCCATCTTGTCCTACTGTCTCCATCTTGTCCTACTGTCTCCATCTTGCCCTACTGTCTCCATCTTGTCCTACTGTCTCCATCTTGTCCTACTGTCTCCATCTTGTCCTACTGTCCCCATCTTGTCCTACTGTCCCCATCTTGCCCTGCTGTCCCCATCTTGCCCTGCTGTCCCATCTTGCCCTGCTGTCTCCATCTTGTCCTACTGTCTCCATCTTGTCCTACTGTCTCCATCTTGTCCTACTGTCCCATCTTGTCCTACTGTCCCCATCTTGCCCTGCTGTCCCATCTTGCCCTGCTGTCTCCATCTTGTCCTACTGTCTCCATCTTGTCCTACTGTCCCCATCTTGCCCTGCTGTCCCATCTTGTCCTACTGTCTCCATCTTGTCCTACTGTCCCCATCTTGCCCTACTGTCTCCATCTTGCCCTACTGTCTCCATCTTGTCCTACTGTCCCCATCTTGTCCTGCTGTCCCATCTTGCCCTGCTGTCTCCATCTTGTCCTACTGTCTCCATCTTGTCCTACTGTCCCCATCTTGCCCTACTGTCTCCATCTTGCCCTACTGTCTCCATCTTGCCCTACTGTCCCCATCTTGCCCTACTGTCTCCATCTTGTCCTACTGTCCCCATCTTGTCCTACTGTCTCCATCTTGTCCTACTGTCTCCATCTTGTCCTACTGTCCCCATCTTGCCCTACTGATGGAAACCTCAATAAGTTTCTGACTGCACAGCGAGTGTGGGAGCTGCTAGCGAGTTTTGCATGTAATCTAAAGTGTTGCATGTAAATTTAAGTGTATAGTAGGCGTTTAAAACAAAAAAGGCGTTTGGGGTTACTGTGCATGCTGGGAGTGCTGGTTGAAAGGAGAAAGTAAGTGCAATTAACTAACTGCTGTGTGACTTGTAAGTGCTACCTGGCTGATTGAGCTACTAATTAAGGGGGTGGAGTAAATCTGGTAAATTCTCAACAGACATTTGGCTGTTTGGTTTGAACCTCAATAAGTTTCTGACTGCACAGCGAGTGTGGGAGCTGCTAGCGAGTGTTGCATGTAATCTAAAGTGTTGCATGTAAATTTAAGTGTATAGCAGGCGTTTAAAACAAAAAAGGCGTTTGAAACTTAAAAGGCACTATACAAGGGATTGCACTTGGGAGACTGTAAGTACCAGTTGCAATATGAGTTGCAGTATGATTGCTGGTGTTACTCAGTGTGCATCTTGTCGCATGTATGGGGTCCTGGAGCAGCAGTTCCATGCAGCATTTACTTGTGAGAGATGCAGGTGGGTTTTCCTCTTGGAATCTGAGGTGCAGAATCTAAGGGGGGAACTGGCAGCACTGAGGGGGCAAACATGGGGGAGAACAGGAGGCTCACTGAGCAACCACTGGCAGGGGCCGGTGTAGTGGGGGGGGGAGAAGGGACAGTGGAGGTTAATGAGGGAGACAAATTTGTGACAGTTAAGAGGGGCAGTAGGGGACACAAGGGTAGGGGGGCTGGTTCAAAGCTTGTACAAACCAACAGATTTGCCGCTTTAGGTGAAGATGCTGGGGAAGACAGCTCTGAGCTGGCGTGTATGGAGCAGGCTGACTCTCAGAGCCCCCTGGGAGCCGGCACCTCTAATACAGGTGGGGGGAATAGTGCTAGGGAGGGAAGGCAGCTCTGAGCTGGCATGTATGGAGCAGGCTGACTCTCAGAGCCCCCTGGGAGCCGGCACCTCTAATACAGGTGGGGGGAGTAGTGCTAGGGAGGGAAGGCAGGCTATAGTTGTAGGGGATTCAATTATTAGAAAGGTGGATAGGGTAATTTGTCGCAAAGACCCTACATGCCGAACTGTGTGTTGCTTGCCTGGTGCTAGGGTTCGGCATGTGGTGGAACGAGTGGGCAGATTGTTGGGAGGGGCTGGGGAAGACCCGGCGGTCTTGGTACACATAGGTACCAATGACAAAGTTAGAGGAGGGGGGGAAGCCCCGGCGGTTGGGGGTACACATAGGTACCAATGACAAAGTTAGAGGAGGGGGGGAAGCCCCGGCGGTTGGGGGTACACATAGGTACCAATGACAAAGTTAGAGGAGGGGGGGAAGTCCTCAAGAACGATTTTAAAAAGCTAGGTGCGAAGTTGAGGGCGAGGACTTCCAAGGTAATTTTCTCAGAGATATTCCCTGTGCCACGAGCAACATTAAGAAGGCAGCGGGAGCTCAGGGAGATTAATGCCCGGCTGAGAGATTGGTGCAGGGAGGAGGGCTTTGGGTTTCTCCAGAACTGGGCTGATTTCTCAGTCGGCTACAGGCTCTTTGCCAGGGATGGGGGGCACCTCAATGATGATGGGGCAGCTGCTTTGGGGGAAAAGATGGCTAGAGGGTTGGAGGAGATTTTAAACTAGGAGTGGGGGGGGAGGGTGCAGAGGGAAATTCTGTGGGAGACAGGATAGATGGGGTAGTGGGCATAGTAAGGGAAATTGGGGGAGGAGACTTGCTTCGGGTACTGATAATGGCAGGGAGGCCCATAAGTTGTTTACACGTCATTCTCACGCCGGAACCAGTATTAAATGTATGTTTACCAATGCAAGGAGTCTGACTGGTAAAATGGGAGAGCTGGAGGTACTGGCGTTGGAGCGGAAATATGATGGGATTGGTGTTGCTGAAACTTGGTTGAATGAGTCTCATGACTGGGCAGTTAATATTGGGGGGTATACATTGTTTCGGAGGGACAGGGGCAATAGAAAAGGAGGAGGAGTGTGTCTGTTCATTAAGCAGGAATTAAAAGCAAATATTAGGGAGGAAGTGATGGGGTTAACAGAGGGAGCTGAATCCTTATGGGTTGAGCTTCTCACAGATAGTAAAGAATCTACCAAACTAATTGTAGGGGTATGCTATAGCCCCCCTAATGTAAGCGAAGAGGAGGAGGCCCAGCTCCTGTTGCAAATAGAAAAGGCTGCTAGTTTGGGGCAAGTGATAATAATGGGGGATTTTAATTACCCTGATATTGACTGGGGCAATAGTACTGCCAGGGCAGTAACTGGGAACAAGTTTATAAACTTGCTGCATGACAACTTTATGTCACAGGTTGTTGAGGAGCCAACCAGGAACAATGCTATACTGGATCTAGTGATCTCTAATGGCCCAGAACGTATAGCAAATGTGCAAGTGGTTGAACCCCTGGGTAATAGTGACCATAATGTTATTTCATTTGATGTTTGGTGCAGGAAACAAATTTACACGGGGGCAACAAAGACACTGAATTTTAGGAAGGCAAATTTTACCCCCCTAAGGGCAGCGCTTCAGGGCATAGATTGGGGCATTATGTTTTCTGATAAAAACACAGAGCAGAAATGGTTGTCATTTAAAATGATATTAAATCATTACTGTTCTCAATTCATTCCATTAATAAGAAAAAGTAGAAGTGTAAGAATCACCCTATGTGGCTTAACTCTGAGGGAAAGAAGTTAATAGGGAGAAAAAGGAAAGCTTTTAAGAAATATAAGTCAGAGGGGACAGTAGCTGCGTTTAATGAATATAAACACTATAACAAGTGTGTAAAACAGCAATCCGGAAGGCAAAGATAGAAAATGAGGAGCGCATCGCGGCCGAGGCCAAGACTAACCCCAAAAAGTTATTTAAGTATATTAATAGTAAAAAGATGCAGGTTGAGGGTGTGGCCCCATTGAGTTATAATAACAATATGGTTACAGCGGATACAGAAAAGGCAGATGTGCTTAACCAGTTCTTTTCTTCTGTGTATACAGTAGGGGGAGCCAGTGGGCCAAGTCTCACCCAATAGCTTCACTGTTGCCTCAGCTCCAACTACACAGTGGTTGGCACAGGATATGGTGCTTAAAGGGTTACACACAATAAATGTAAACAAGGCACCTGGGCCAGATGGAATACCCCCTCGGGTACTGAGAGAGCTAGGGGCAGAATTGCAGTGGCCCTTGTTTCTGATCTTCTCAGACTCTCTTTCATCAGGTATGGTACCTAGGGATTGGAAGAAGGCGAATGTCACTCCCATATTTATACAGGGAGTAAGATCTCAGCCTGGCAATTATAGGCCTGTAAGTCTGACATCCGTGGTGGGCAAGTTATTTGAAGGCTTGTTAAGGGATCACATTCAAAATTATGTAGTGGAGAATGGCATTATGGGTAGGAATCAGCATGGCTTTATGAAGGACAGGTCATGTCAGACCAATTTAATTGCTTTTTATGATGAGGTAAGTAAGAAGCTGGACAGTGGGGGGGGCAGTAGATATAATCTATTTGGATTTTGCCAAAGCATTTGATACCGTTCCCCACAAACGACTGCTTTCTAAGCTAAGGTCTATTGGTCTTAGTGAAGCCGTTTGCACATGGATAGAAAACTGGCTACAGGATCGGGTACAGAGGGTGGTTGTTAATGGCACATTCTCTACTTGGAATAAGGTTCTCAGTGGGGTCCCTCAGGGTTCTGTACTGGGTCCACTTTTGTTTAATTTGTTCATAAATGACTTAGGGGAGGGTATTATGAGTAATGTATCAGTGTTTGCAGATGACACAAAACTCTGCAGACCAGTCAATTCTATCCAGGATGTGACATCCCTGCAGCAGGATCTTGACCAACTGGCAATCTGGGCAGCTAAGTGGCAGATGGGATTTAATGTGGATAAATGTAAGGTCATGCACCTGGGGTGTAAAAATATGCAAGCCCCGTATAACCTTAATGGGACTGCACTAGGCAAATCCCTAATGGAGAAGGACCTTGGAGTCCTTGTAGATAATAAACTTGGCTGTAGCAAGCAATGCCAGGCAGCAGCTGCAAGGGCAAACAGGGTATTGAGCTGTATTAAAAGGGGTATAGATTCACGGGAGGAGGGGGTTATTATTCCCCTTTACAGAGCGCTGGTAAGGCCCCATCTAGAATATGCTGTTCAGTTTTGGTCTCCAGTGCTCAAACGGGACATTATTGAGCTAGAGAGGGTCCAGAGAAGGGCAACTAAGCTGGTAAAGGGTATGGGCTCAGTTATGGGGAAAGACTGGCCCAGTTGGGTCTGTTTACACTGGGGAAGGGGCAGTTAAGAGGTGACATGATAGCTATGTATAAATATATAAAGGGATCATATAATAACCTCTCTAATGTTTTATTTACCAGTAGGTCCTTCCAACGGGCACGAGGGCACCCACTCCGTTTAGAAGAAGGGAGGTTCCATTTAAATATTCGGAAAGGATTTTTTACAGTGAGAGCTGTGAAGTTGTGGAATTCCCTCCCCGAATCAGTCGTACTGGCTGATACATTATATAGCTTTATATAGGGGCTGGATGGATTCTTAGCAAGTGAGGGAATACACGGTTATGGGAGATAGCTCTCAGTACAAGTGAGGGAATACAGGGGTAGGGGAGATAGCTCTCAGTACAAGTGAGGGAATACAGGGGTAGGGGAGATAGCTCTCAGTACAAGTGAGGGAATACAGGGGTAGAGGGGATAGCTCTCAGTACAAGTGAGGGAATACAGGGGTAGGGGAGATAGCTCTCAGTACAAGTGAGGGAATACAGGGTAGGGGAGATAGCTCTCAGTACAAGTGAGGGAATACAGGGGTAGGGGGGATAGCTCTCAGTACAAGTGAGGGAATACAGGGGTAGGGGGGATAGCTCTCAGTACAAGTGAGGGAATACAGGGGTATGGGAGATAGCTCTCAGTACAGTGAGGGAATACAGGGGTAGGGGGGATAGCTCTCAGTACAAGTGAGGGAATACAGGGGTAGGGGGGATAGCTCTCAGTACAAGTGAGGGAATACAGGGGTAGGGGAGATAGCTCTCAGTACAAGTGAGGGAATACAGGGGTAGGGGGGATAGCTCTCAGTACAAGTGAGGGAATACAGGGGTAGGGGGGATAGCTCTCAGTACAAGTGAGGGAATACAGGGGTAATGGGGGATAGCTCTCAGTACAAGTGAGGGAATACAGGGGTAGGGGAGATAGCTCTCAGTACAAGTGAGGGAATACAGGGGTAGGGGGGATAGCTCTCAGTACAAGTGAGGGAATACAGGGGTATGGGGGAGATAGCTCTCAGTACAAGTGAGGGAATACAGGGGTAGGGGGGATAGCTCTCAGTACAAGTGAGGGAATACAGGGGTAGGGGGGATAGCTCTCAGTACAAGTGAGGGAATACAGGGGTAGGGGGATAGCTCTCAGTACAAGTGAGGGAATACAGGGGTAGGGGGGATAGCTCTCAGTACAAGTGAGGGAATACAGGGGTAGGGGAGATAGCTCTCAGTACAAGTGAGGGAATACAGGGGTAGGGGAGATAGCTCTCAGTACAAGTGAGGGAATACAGGGGTAGGGGGATAGCTCTCAGTACAAGTGAGGGAATACAGGGGTAGGGGGGATAGCTCTCAGTACAAGTGAGGGAATACAGGGGTAGGGGAGATAGCTCTCAGTACAAGTGAGGGAATACAGGGGTAGGGGGGATAGCTCTCAGTACAAGTGAGGGAATACAGGGGTAGGGGGGATAGCTCTCAGTACAAGTGAGGGAATACAGGGGTAGGGGGGATAGCTCTCAGTACAAGTGAGGGAATACAGGGGTAGGGGGGATAGCTCTCAGTACAAGTGAGGGAATACAGGGGTAGGGGGGATAGCTCTCAGTACAAGTGGGGGAATACAGGGGTAGGGGAGATAGCTCTCAGTACAAGTGAGGGAATACAGGGGTAGGGGAGATAGCTCTCAGTACAAGTGAGGGAATACAGGGGTATGGGGGATAGCTCTCAGTACAAGTGAGGGAATACAGGGGTATGGGAGATAGCTCTCAGTACAAGTTGCCCCAGGGACTGGTCCGATTGCCATCTTGGAGTCAGGAAGGAATTTTTTCCCCTCTGAGGCAAATTAGAGAGGCTTCAGATGGGGTTTTTTGCCTTCCTCTGGATCAACTTGTAGTTAGGCAGGTTATATATAGGCATTATGGTTGAACTTGATGGACGTATGTCTTTTTTCAACCCAACTTACTATGTTACTATGTTACTATGTTACTGTCTCCATCTTGCCCTACTGTCTCCATCTTGCCCTACTGTCTCCATCTTGCCCTACTGTCTCCATCTTGCCCTACTGTCTCCATCTTGCCCTACTGTCTCCATCTTGCCCTACTGTCTCCATCTTACCCTACTGTCTCCATCTTGTCCTACTGTCCCCATCTTGCCCTACTGTCTCCATCTTGCCCTACTGTCTCCATCTTACCCTACTGTCTCCATCTTGTCCTACTGTCCCCATCTTGCCCTACTGTCTCCATCTTGCCCTACTGTCTCCATCTTGCCCTACAGTCTCCATCTTGCCCTACTGTCTCTATCTTGCCCTACTGTCCCCATCTTGTCCTACTGTCCCCATCTTGCCCTACAGTCTCCATCTTGCCCTACTGTCTCTATCTTGCCCTACTGTCCCCATCTTGCCCTACTGTCCTCCATCTTGCCCTACTGTCTCCATCTTGCCCTACTGTCTCCATCTTACCCTAACTGTCTCCATCTTGTCCTACTGTCCCATCTTGCCCTACTGTCTCCATCTTGCCCTACTGTCTCCATCTTGCCCTACAGTCTCCATCTTGCCCCTACTGTCCTCTATCTTGCCCTACTGTCCCCATCTTGCCCTACTGTCTCCATCTTGCCCTACAGTCTCCATCTTGCCCTACTGTCTCTATCTTGCCCTACTGTCTCCATCTTGCCGTACTGTCTCCATCTTGCCCCTCCATCTGTCTCCTCCATCTTGTCCTACTGTTCCTCTTGCCTACTGTCTCCATCTTGTCCTACTGTCTCCCATCTTGCCTACTGTCTCCACTGTCCTCCATCTTGCCCTACAGTCTCCATCTTGCCCTACTGTCCTCTATCTTGCCCTACTGTCCCCATCTTGTCCTAACTGTCCCCATCTTGCCCTACAGTCTCCATCTTGCCCTACTGTCTCTATCTTGCCCTAACTGTCCCCATCTTGCCCTACTGTCTCCATCTTGCCCTACTGTCTCCATCTTGCCCTACTGTCTCCATCTTACCCTACTTGTCTCCATCTTGTCCTACTGTCCCATCTTGCCCTACTGTCTCCATCTTGCCCTACTGTCTCCATCTTGCCCTACTGTCTCTATCTTGCCCTACTGTCCCCATCTTGCCCTACTGTCTCCATCTTGCCCTACAGTCTCCATCTTGCCCTACTGTCTCTATCTTGCCCTACTGTCTCCATCTTGCCCTACTGTCTCCATCTTGCCCTACTGTCTCCATCTTACCCTACTGTCTCCATCTTGTCCTACTGTCCCCATCTTGCCCTACTGTCTCCATCTTGCCCTACTGTCTCCATCTTGCCGTACTGTCTCCATCTTGCCCTACTGTCTCCATCTTGTCCTACTTGTCTCCATCTTGTCCTACTGTCTCCATCTTGCCCTACTGTCCCCGTCTTGCCCTACTGTCTCCATCTTGCCCTACTGTCTCCATCTTGCCCTACTGTCTCCATCTTGACAGTAAGAGACTGACCGACACAAGGACAAGATCACATGATGAGGGGACAGAATGACAGTCAGCTCTGTATGTGACACTTTATTGTCCCTCTGGCTCCGCCCCCAGTAGTTTCCCAAGTCCATGAACCCACAAGGTCTCTGGTTAATAAATGATTTATTTGCTGATCGAGTTCCCTTATCAGAGAGTCAATAACACAGAAGTATAGCCGGGAGATAAGGGGACACGCCTGTGCTAATGGGCTCTGGGGCCCCCAGTAATGTGACAAGAGCTGGGGGGCCACCGGCGGGACCCCCCCCCCCCAATGGCACCTCCTGCACTGAGAGAATTCCTGGCCCAAAGCAAATACCCCCGTGCCCAGTTCTATGCCCCGCGAGCTAATTGGTTCCAGTAATAATGAGGGGGAGTAATTAGTGGGGGCAGAGCCTGATCCCCATTGTCTCTAATCCCCCTGCCCCCCTCCAGCTGTTACTGAACTACAACTCCCAGAACCCACTGGGGCAGCCGCAGCCCAATACCCCAGATACATCAGTCCCCTCTTGCCCCCCGTGTGTCTCACTATACACCCGATGCCACACTCACTGCCCAGTACCTCACCCTGTAGGAGCCACGTTTGCACCCGCAATGCCCGCTCCCGGGGCAGGGATTCTGGGTAAGCAGCTGTTGCCATGGAGACGGTTATTGGGAGCGATTGAAGATAATTTTCTAATCATTGTCCCTGAATGGGAATCTTTTACCCTTTGCCCCCAGTGAGGAATTTGCCCTTCTGCCCCCGGGGTGCCAGCGAGGAGCCCTCACAGTATTAGGGGGTTGTACCAAGTAAACCCAACGGGGGGATCAGATCCCCAGGGAAGTGCATTGAGCCTGCAGGTTGGCCAAATGCCCCTACATGTGACTCTGTGCCACCCTGGGCACTACCTGTTGCCCCCAACAAACAGATGCCAGTGAGTCTCTATGAAGCCATGGGAGTGTCTGTGCTGTATATATATATATATACAGTATATATACAGGGTAATATGTGGTACTGTTCCTTTAAGAGCCCATACCAAACACATAGTGGGGGGGTGCCATTTATATTGGCCCAGAGATCCCCAGAGACCACTCAGCAGGGCAGAGATTAACCCCTTCAGTGCCAAAGTGGGGGGCAGGACTAGGGATGCACCCAGAATCCTTTGGGAAAGATTTGGCTGAACGAGACCATCTGTACTGTCGCCATGATGCCCCCTGTGATACCCACACACAGAATGTGCCCCCCCCAGAGACTAAACCTTCCAAGCCAATTCTAAAGGAAAACGTGAGACTGTCGGTTTGGAGACCCCCCCCCCGCAGCGGATCCCCCCAAGTTGCTGAGTAAACAGGCAGCGTTGGCGCAGAATAACGGGCATTGGGTGAGGGGGGGTTGGCACTTACCCTGTCGCATCCATGGGATTCAGAGCTGAGAGCCGGGCGATGCCCCCGAGGGCCCCATGCCCAGAGCAGTGTCGGGGGGCAGATCCTGGCTGGGGGGGTAAATAGGAGGAGTCTATACCACCACTCTATACCAGTCCCAGCATGTCTGGCTCTGCCCGCAGTCACCCAGGTGCCAAGGAGCTGCTGTCTGTCACCCTGTCCCCGCACAACTGAGACCAAACTTTGCCCTGAGTTACCCGCCCCTCCTGTACCTGCCCCTCCCCGGGGCTGATAAGCCCACACGTGTGTCACTCACTGGCATTTGTTATTGGGCACCAGTGCCAAGTGCAGTCCCTGGGCACCTCTGTGTCTACAGACCCCTCCCTAACAACGGGCATCACCCAAGGCACTGCCACTGGGGTATAAACATCTTTGGGGCGACTTCTCTAGGGGGCACATCCCCATATTCCCCATTAATACAGGGGAGACTGGAATGGGGTGCAGCTGTCCCTGTGGGTGGCACAGAGCGATTAAACCAGGGCAGGTTGGCACAAGTTAAAGGGCAGTTCCCTGTGAGTGGCACAGAGCTGCGGTGCCCGGGGGGCTTTACCTGCTGGCACTGCCCCAGCCTGCCCGCAGTACCCATTCCTGGCCAGCAGAGGGACCCAAGCTCCATCACAGGATAATGACTTGTACCAAGAACATTGGGCTTATTTTATAGTTATTATTATTATTAACATTTATTTATAAAGCGCCAACATATCCCGCAGCGCTGTACAATGTTTGCCCTGGGCCCCTATATCACAGGGACCCCAATATCACAGGGGCCCCAATATCACAGGGACCCCAATATCATAGAGGCCCCAATATCACAGGGGCCCCAATATCACAGGGACCCCAATATCACAGGGACCCCAATATCACAGAGGCCCCAATATCACAGGGACCCCAATATCAAAGGGACCCCAATATCACAGGGACCCCAATATCACAGGGACCCCAATATCATAGAGGCCCCAATATCACAGGGACCCCAATATCACAGGGACCCCAATATCACAGGGACCCCAATATCATAGAGGCCCCAATATCACAGGGACCCCAATATCATAGAGGCCCCAATATCACAGGGACCCCAATATGACAGGGCCCCCAATATCACAGGGGGTACACTGGGGGGAGCAGCCTGTAACAATACAGCAGTGACTACTGGGCCCACGGGGTATAGGGGGGCTCCATGGGGCGCTGACTGTTAATTCCAAAGTAGGGAATTGTTCCCCTTTCCCTAAGGAATAACCCTGGGACCACCAAAAACATGGCTGCTGGTTGTACTGCAGGGAGACAGTTCCAGTCACAGCCTGGGCCAATCAGATGGGGGGATTTGCCTCTGACCTTGCAATGAGAATATGCTTTATTGCTGCTTCGGGGGCCCCAAGGGGGTGTGGCCCCTGTGTGATTGCCCCCCTGGTAGTGCCCCTGCCATGGACTCTGCCCCACAGCCCTGAGCCCCCTGGGATTGGCTGATCTGCCCCAGCAGGGAGCTGGGAATCCCCCTGTAGTACATTCACCCATAGGGGGAGCCCCATAATCAGGGTGCAGGGAGTTAACCCTTTATATTCAGCCACAGAGTGAGCGGGACGAGTGCAGCAGCCTGAGCCGTCGCTGGAGGAGGAATCCCTGGCGGCCTGTGCCCTGCATGTGGATTACCCATCAGCCCCTGTGACACCGGCAGTGAATTGTCAGTATTGGTGGGACCCCTCTCTTTAACCCCAGCCCCCCAAGCTCAGGGAGGTTTAAAGCTGCCCCGGTCTTCAATTTTTTGTGGTTTTTTAATTATTTCACTATCAGCAGCTGTGCAGTTTGGATTTTTAGGAGCTATCTGGTTGCTAGGGTTCAAATTACCTTAGCAACCAGGCAGTGGTTTAAACGAGAGACTGGAATATGAATAGGGGAGGGGCTGAACAGAAAGATAAGGAATAAAAAGTAAGAATAACAATAAAACTGGAGCCTCACAGAGCAATAGGCCTCTGTTACTCCCTGTACCTGCTGTGAGGGTTAGTGTAGGCCCCTGGGAGTTGTAGGCCCCGCAGTAACTTAACCAAACCCCGCCCACTTGGGATCTATTCTCTTAGGACCCAAAATATCAGCAAAGGGTTAAACAATATTGGTCCGAAGTCTTGCCGCGCCCTCGCCAAGCACTAACCCTGGGGTAACACTGAGCCCCCCTGGGCGGGGGTAAATATATTGGCACTGGGACATAATTATAAGCGAGTAGGTCTCTCCCAGTCAGGGTTGGCAGATTTATTTTTCCAAACCAGCCCCAAACTAGCCAAAAGCCACTTCCAAAGTCGCCCAAAAATAGCCCAATATGAGCAATGACAAAAATGCTAAAAAAATAAAAGTATATATGGGAGTTATAAGGCAGACAGGTTGAGCCTGAATAGAAATGGGAGCCTCCGTCTATACTGTCCAATTGCATGCTGGGTATTGTAGTTTTATATTAATCCAGGCTGTAGGCGAATTGTAAGAGAAAAACTACATTACCCAGCATGCAATGGGACAGGCACGTCAGGTTTACTAGGTGAATAAACGTTGGCTAGTTTCGCGCCAAGGCTCCAAAAAAATAGCCCAAATCTGCAGTTTGGCGGGTTTGTAGTTTGGAAACCTTCCCGGGCTTTAAATTAGTAATTTGGTAGGAAAACCGCCAACCCCGCTCCCTGCCCAAAACCAAGCCCCGCCCCTGGAAGTAATGGGGGTGGAGCCAAACTAAAAGCCTTTGTTGCGGTTGGAGCTGCCACAAAAAAAACATTTCCGGTTAGACTTAGAGCCGCCATCTTGGTACACCCGTATGATAAAGGCTTGTTTCATAAGAGGGATCTCACAGTAACGGCTCCCGGGTAGGCAGACTCCTGCCATTGCGGCACCCAAGCGAATAGAACGAGCAGAAGCCTGAGAGATTATTTCATTTTACAGTTTGGGTGCACCAAGATGTCCGTCTCCCGTCTGTGACCCGCCGGCAACATGGAACCCGCCGGTCGCAGAGAGAAGCCCAAGGGAAAGGAAGCCGCAAACCGGCAGGAGAAAGCCAAGCAGAAATCGGTCCAACAGGAGCTAAAGCAGCGCCAGCGAGCGGAGGTGAGTGCAACCCCTCCCACCCACACCGGAACGCTGCCATCTTGGTCCTCCCAAGCGGCAGCCATATTGAACTGCATTTGCCAACGCTTCAATATAGGTGGAGTGATCCCGGCCTCATGTGGGTGTAGTAAGATGGCCGCGTTTGTATCGCGGTGGCTGATACTGTGAGAGTACAAAGATGGCGGTGTTCGGAACTGGCGGTGCGGTTTGTTTGGGTGTACTAGTATGGCGGTAGGGAGGAGTAAGGTGGCGGCGCTTGGTTTTACCTTGGGACAATGTACTTGCAACAGGGGAGGGAGACATTGTGTGTGGGACCCCTCAAAGCCTGTTCCCAGGGGGTTCCCAGGCAGCCACAGTGTGTGGATAAACTATATGAGAAATCCCCCATCACTGTGCAGCCTTATATAGACTGGTGGGCGGGGCTTATACACAGAACCTTCCCCTTTAATAAGGGAGGCCCCTCCCATAATCCCATTGTCAGGGGTCGTACTGCTAATTAGCTGCAGGCTGCACTGGTGTCTGAGCTGCCATGGAATATCCATTTATACCTGTGTTACTTACCCTTCTGTGTGGTAAGTGCGGGTTAGAGAGGGTGGGGGCAGCACACACCCACCTGCCTTCCTGCCCCATGACTGAATGGGAATTCCTGCCTCTGTAATAGGGGCAGCGGGGCCGGCGGCTCCAGTACTGGTACATAAGCCCCTCCCATATGGGGTCACCCCGAGTGGCTATTGGGGTGCTGCAAAGACCAATCTGTGCGTGGGCCCCGGAATGTGCATTCGTTATATACATACAGGGCTAAATGGCAACTCCCAGCACCCGTGTCTGTCTCTGGGGCAAAACTGGTGCCCTTATTGCCCCTCGGGGAGATTAGGGTAACACCAAATCCAGGCTTTGCCTTGGGATTCGGCAGGAAGGGACCAATCCCAGTGCCCGGCTGAGCCGGATCCCTAAGGTCCCCATACACGGGGCCGATAGTAACTGCCCATATGGGTCCCTCAGACTGGCAGCTAATTGGCCCATGTATGGGGACTCCCGACCGGCCTGCCCCACCCATATCTGCCCTGAAATCCACCAGATCTCCGTCGGGCAGGTTAGAAAATCTAGTTGGATCGGGGACCCCATTGGCTCGTTGGTGCGGCCCCCGGACTGACTTTGCCTATTCCCATTGTTATAATCCGATCCTTAGGCCCCAGGGCCAAACGATTTCCCTGAATTACCCCGATATTGCCCCCCCGTAGGTCACATGAGTTGGTCACATGATCATGGAAATAAAAACGTTTCTGCTCAGGGGCCTCATTTGGATCAGGTTCGGATTCAGGGTTTGGGGGAACCCAAAAATAGTTGATTCAGTGCCCCCCTCGTTGTGCCGTACCCCGAGATACCTCACTCCCCCGGCGCCCTGCCCCTCTGTATAACCTACACCCGGCGCCCTGCCCCTCTGTATAACCTACACCCGGCGCCCTGCCCCTCTGTATAACCTACACCCCCGGCACCCTGCCCCTCTGTATAACCTACACCCGGCGCCCTGCCCCTCTGTATAACCTACACCCCGGCACCCTGCCCCTCTGTATAACCTACACCCGGCGCCCTGCCCCTCTGTATAACCTACACCCCCGGCACCCTGCCCCTCTGTATAACCTACACCCGGCGCCCTGCCCCTCTGTATAACCTACACCCCCGGCACCCTGCCCCTCTGTATAACCTACACCCCCGGCACCCTGCCCCTCTGTATAACCTACACCCCCGGCACCCTGCCCCTCTGTATAACCTGCACCCCGGCACCCTGCCCCTCTGTATAACCTGCACCCCGGCACCCTGCCCCTCTGTATAACCTGCACCCCCGGCACCCTGCCCTCTGTATAACCTGCACCCCGGCACCCTGCCCCTCTGTATAACCTGCACCCCCGGCACCCTGCCCCTCTGTATAACCTACACCCCCGGCACCCTGCCCCTCTGTATAACCTACACCCCTGCACCCTGCCCCTCTGTATAACCTACACCCCTGCACCCTGCCCCTCTGTATAACCTGCACCCCCGGCACCCTGCCCCTCTGTATAACCTGCACCCCCGGCACCCTGCCCCTCTGTATAACCTACACCCCCGGCACCCTGCCCCTCTGTATAACCTACACCCCCGGCACCCTGCCCCTCTGTATAACCTACACCCCTGCACCCTGCCCCTCTGTATAACCTGCACCCCCGGCACCCTGCCCCTCTGTATAACCTACACCCCTGCACCCTGCCCCTCTGTATAACCTGCACCCCCTGCACCCTGCCCCTCTGTATAACCTACACCCCTGCACCCTGCCCCTCTGTATAACCTACACCCCTGCACCCTGCCCCTCTGTATAACCTACACCCCGGCACCCTGCCCCTCTGTATAACCTACACCCCGGCACCCTGCCCCTCTGTATAACCTACACCCCTGCACCCTGCCCCTCTGTATAACCTACACCCCTGCACCCTGCCCCTCTGTATAACCTACACCCCTGCACCCTGCCCCTCTGTATAACCTACACCCCCGGCACCCTGCCCTCTGTATAACCTGCACCCTGCCCCTCTGTATAACCTACACCCCGGCACCCTGCCCCTCTGTATAACCTACACCCCGGCACCCTGCCCCTCTATATAACCTACACCCCTGCACCCTGCCCCTCTGTATAACCTACACCCCGGCACCCTGCCCCTCTGTATAACCTACACCCCCGGCACCCTGCCCCTCTGTATAACCTACACCCCCGGCACCCTGCCCCTCTGTATAACCTACACCCCCGGCACCCTGCCCCTCTGTATAACCTACACCCCCGGCACCCTGCCCCTCTGTATAACCTACACCCCCGGCACCCTGCCCCTCTGTATAACCTACACCCCCGGCACCCTGCCCCTCTGTATAACCTGCACCCTGCCCTCTGTATAACCTACACCCCCGGCACCCTGCCCCTCTGTATAACCTGCACCCCTGCACCCTGCCCCTCTGTATAACCTACACCCCGGCACCCTGCCCCTCTGTATAACCTGCACCCCCGGCGCCCTGCCCCTCTGTATAACCTGCACCCCGCCCCTCTGTATAACCTGCACCCCCGGCACCCTGCCCCTCTGTATAACCTGCACCCCTGCACCCTGCCCCTCTGTATAACCTACACCCCCGGCACCCTGCCCCTCTGTATAACCTGCACCCTGCCCCTCTGTATAACCTACACCCCGGCACCCTGCCCCTCTGTATAACCTACACCCCGGCACCCTGCCCCTCTATATAACCTACACCCCTGCACCCTGCCCCTCTGTATAACCTACACCCGGCACCCTGCCCCTCTGTATAACCTACACCCCCCGGCACCCTGCCCCTCTGTATAACCTGCACCCCCGGCACCCTGCCCCTCTGTATAACCTGCACCCCGGCACCCTGCCCCTCTGTATAACCTGCACCCCCGGCACCCTGCCCCTCTGTATAACCTACACCCCGGCACCCTGCCCCTCTGTATAACCTACACCCCCGGCACCCTGCCCTCTGTATAACCTGCACCCCTGCACCCTGCCCCTCTGTATAACCTACACCCCGGCACCCTGCCCCTCTGTATAACCTACACCCCGGCACCCTGCCCCTCTGTATAACCTGCACCCCTGCACCCTGCCCCTCTGTATAACCTGCACCCCGGCACCCTGCCCCTCTGTATAACCTACACCCCCGGCGCCCTGCCCCTCTGTATAACCTACACCCCGGCACCCTGTCCCTCTGTATAACCTACACCCCCGGCGCCCTGCCCATCTGTATAACCTACACCCCGGCACCCTGTCCCTCTGTATAACCTACACCCCGGCACCCTGTCCCTCTGTATAACCTACACCCCCGGCACCCTGCCCCTCTGTATAACCTACACCCCCGGCACCCTGCCCATCTGTATAACCTGCACCCCCGGCACCCTGCCCCTCTGTATAACCTACACCCCAGCACCCTGCCCCTCTGTACAAACTGTAACTGTCTCCCCCAGTACTGACAGGGTTAATGCCCCTCCCCGGGGAACTTACTGACCTGCATGGAAACAAATGCTTTCGGGTGTAACCAAGACGGACGCCGTTCCTTTAAGCAGCAGATGTTTATTATGGGGGGGGGGGAGATTGGGCCAATGAAAACTTTCAGTACATAAGGAATCATTCTGATTGGCTGCCAGCAGAACAAGCATTGTGTATGACCGGATATAATGTCCTGCTAGGGGTGTTATATTGGGGTAATAGCCCCCCACTGGGGCAATAAGGTGCTCTGACAGGAATGAAGCAGTCACTGATATGTCCCAGAATCCTCTCTGCCCCCTGTGCTGGGGATTGGCCGGGCACAGTATCAGCGGGCACCCATCAGTGGGCACAGTGGTGAAGTCCTTCTACCCCAGGATCTGGGGATGTTGGTGCCCTCTCTGTGCCAGGAGCGGCCGGGCAGCTCAGGAGTAGATGGTCAGTTTGAGCCATTCGGGCATCCGTACCTCCACTTGCCCGTCGTTGTCGCGGTCGAGGGCCTTAAAGGCGCGGTACATGGCGTCGAGCCGCACCAGGGCGCTGATGAAGCTGTCGAAGTTGATGTTGCCGTTCTCGTCGGCGTAGCGCCGCGCCAGCAGGACATGGAGCTGCTCGTGGAGGTCGAAGCCGGCGGCCTTTAGTGCCCCGGGCAGCGCCTGGCAGTTGATGTACCCCGAGCGCTCGGTGTCGAACTGCTTGTAGATGCACTGCCACTTCTTGATGTTGTTCCACAGGTACTTGAACTCCTCGAAGCCCAACTTGCCGGTGCCGTCGCTGTCCATGATGGCTACCATGCTGCGGCACGTGTCCACGCTGAAGCCGTCGGTCTTTAGGTCCTGGTGTTTGGCCACCACCTTGTCCAGCACGTTCTTCAGCTCCTCCGAATTCACCTCCATGTCGTCCCCGGCCAGTTGCTTAAAGAGCCGGCGGAACTGGCGCTGCTCGTCGTTCTCGTTGGCCTCTTGCTGGTAGGCGTTGGCCACGGGCACGGGAGGGGGCGCCGGCTTGTAGTTGGCAATCACTTCCCCGATGACATTGATGATTCCCCCGAGGATGTTCATCCCTTGGCCGCCCCCGGCCCCGCCGGCCCCCGCAAACAGTTTCCCGGCTCCACCTTGTCCGGAGCCTCCGCCGGCCAGACTGCCGATGGCCCCTTGGATGAACTTGCCAGCCCCCCCTCCTTGGCCTCCAGCGAGGCTACTGATTGCCCCCCCAATGATATTCCCAACACCTCCTTGCCCACCGCCTGCAGCCTGGCCGCCACGTTGCTGCCCACCGGCGATGCCACTGATTGCCCCCTGCAGGATATTCCCAATGTTTCCTTGGCCTCCGCCACCTCCTTGGCCCCCAGCGATGCCACTAATTGCCCCCTGCAGAATATTGCCAACACCTCCTTGGCCACCGCCACCTCCACCTCCCTGCCCACCTGTCAGGCCTTGTAGGACATTCCCGATGCCCCCCTGGTTTAGCTGCTTCATTAGAAACATCTTGTGCCCTTTGTGGTTGGCAGCCTTGAGAATTAGGGGGGTCTTCTTGGCAGAGGTGGGTAGGTGCAGCAGTGGGGTCTCCCTGGCAGAGGTGGAGTTTCCCTGGCAGAAGAAGGAGAGCAGCCAAAGGGTTTCCCTGGTAGAGGTGGGTAGGTGCAGCCGAAGGGTTTCCCTGGCAGAGGTGGGTAGGTGCAGCCGAAGGGTCTCCCTGGCAGAGGTGGGTAGTTGCGGCAGTGGGGTTTCCCTGGCAGAGGAAGGAGAGCAGCCGAAGGGTTTCCTGGGCAGAGGTGGGTAGTTGCGGCAGAGGTGGGTAGTTGCAGCAGTGGGGTTTCCCTGGCAGAGGAAGGAGAGCAGCCAAAGGGTTTCCTGGGCAGAGGTGGGTAGTTGCGGCAGAGGTGGGTAGTTGCAGCAGTGGGGTTTCCCTGGCAGAGGAAGGAGAGCAGCCGAAGGGTTTCCCTGGCAGAGGAAGGAGAGCAGCCGGGGGTTTCCCTGGTAGAGGAAGGAGAGCAGCCGAAGGGTCTCCCTGGTAGAGGTGGGTAGGTGCAGCCGGGGGTCCCAGTCGGAGCGGGTGAGGGGGGTCCCAGTCTGCGGAGGCTTGGGGGGGGCAGAGGAGCAGATCAGTCTCTCCCAGTCGGAATGGAGCGCAGGACAGAAATGTTGAGTCAGACCGGGCCCCGCCCACACAGGCTCAGCCAATGGGCAGCCCCTCCTCACCCTCCCAAATTCCCTGTCGGGGAAACACTGAATCCACAAGGAGGAATGTTCTATTGTGTGTGGGGGGGGCCCGGCCCTACTGGGGGCCCTCCGGCACTGAGTGTGTAGCCAGCCCTGTCTCCCAGGGGCCACACCCTGCCATAGGGCCCCTCAGTGCCGCAGCCTCGCCCTGCTGGGGGGCAGGTGTAGATATACACACACAGAGCTGGGCACAAGAGCTAGCAATCCACAGCAGCCCTCTATCTGTCAGGGCGGGGGTGCTTGTGAATGTCGAATTCCCCCACCCCCGGTCGTTAGTGGTTACAATCTGCCCCCTCCCTGCGGTGTAACATGAGCTCTGCCCCCCCCAGTCTATTTATTGCCCTGTGCATGGGAAAGGAATGAGGGAGGAGGCATCGCCTGCCAAGGATACTCTGCCCCAGGGGCAATCCCAGGAGCCCGGCCAAGTGACTAACCCTTTGTGCCCCACATAGCCCTCCCTATAACCATGCAGTTACTCCTTCTGCCCCACTGTCTGGTGAGCCCCCCGTGACTGCCCCAGTATCTGCCCCTGCCGCACCCTTCCATCCCCAGAGAGAGACAGCTCAGCAGCACATAATTGCCCCGGGGCAGGGTGGGGGCAGCTCTCTCACTGCAGGTTGGGGCAGATCCTTCCCAGAGCCGAGTGCTGTCAATCATTCTGCTTTGATTCCCTACCTGCCCCTTAGGGGTTAAACCTGTGGGTGGGAGCTGCCATGTTGCCCAGTACAGGGGGAGGGGCCCCTTCTTTCTCTTTTGTGCCCCACCCATGATTGTGCTCAGGACACCCTGGTTCTGGGTAAGGGCAGGAATAACAGCAGTTTGCCCCGGGGCAAGATACAAGTTGGGTTTCAGGTTTCTCCCATTGCTTAGATTTTGCTCTCCTGCCCCCACCCAACACTACTGCCCCACCCAGCGCTCCTGCCCCACCCAGATGCCCTTCTCTAATCCTCCCGTGCCAACCCCCTGCCTGCCACAACGGGCAGTATCTAGAGATAGAGTGCAAGCTCTAAGGTCAGGAGTACACAGATGCCCCACAGCTTGTTCCAATGTGTGAAATGGGGCAATAACTGGATTGTGCTTTTATTTCTACCCCATAGGGAAGGGGAGGCAGTTGGGTGAGGAACCATAGTGCAAGGACTAAATATACCCCTTTAATGCAAATATTACCCCCTCTTATGGAATTGGCTCGGTTTGCAGATAAATTAGCCCCTGTGGCTGGAGGGCAGGGGGGTATCTGTAAGCCGACTGGGGGGGCAGGGGGGTATCTGTAAGCCGACTGGGGGGGCAGGGGGGTATCTGTAAGCCGACTGGGGGGGCAGGGGGGTATCTGTAAGCCCACTGGGGGGGCAGGGGGGTATCTGTAAGCCGACTGGGGGGGGCAGGGGGGTATCTGTAAGCCGACTGGGGGGGCAGGGGGGTATCTGTAAGCCGACTGGGGGGGGCAGGGGGGTATCTGTAAGCCGACTGGGGGGGGGCAGGGGGGTATCTGTAAGCCGACTGGGGGGGGGGCAGGGGGGTATCTGTAAGCCGACTGGGGGGGTGGGGAGTACCTGTATACACATAATTGCCCCCCCAGCACCAATGTTTGGGGCGAGTGCCGCCCTGCACTGATTTCTGGGTAGGAGGGTTCCTGCCGCCCCGTGATTTGGCACCAACTGAGTTTCCTTCCTGCTCTGACCGCTGCTTCCTGCCCTTATTTACTGGCGCCTAGCAACAGCCCACCTCATCGCCTAGCAACCACCCATCTCTGCACATACACCTGCTCCCGGGGCAGAAGGAACAGTGCAGGAACTAATGTGCCCCTTTATTGTACATCCCGCAGCTCTAGGGCACAAGGGGCCGGGGGTCCCGCAGCTGTAGGGCACAAGGGGCCGGGGGTCCCGCAGCTCTAGGGCACAAGGGGCCGGGGGTCCCGCAGCTGTAGGGCACAAGGGGCCGGGGGTCCCGCAGCTCTAGGGCACAAGGGGCCGGGGGTCCCGCAGCTCTAGGGCACAAGGGGCCGGGGGTCCCGCAGCTCTAGGGCACAAGGGGCCGGGGGTCCCGCAGCTGTAGGGCCCAGTGGTGCCCGCTCACCCAGTTGGCAGAGGGTACAAATTCCCAGTGCCCCTGGCAGTTACCCCCCGGCTACTTACCTGCCGGCTGCAGTGGTTTCTGTGCCGCCATGCAGGACATGTTGGGTTTCTCATGGGAAGTCCCAACTAAAGGGGTTACATTGTGTCTTAAATCGGGGGAGTATATGGGGGGGTAACGTACTGCTCAATATTCTGACCCCCCGTTTCTGCCCCCGCAGATCTACGCCCTCAACAAGGAGATGACTGAGCTGGAACAGCGGCAGTTTGAGGCTTTCTGCAAAGAGATGCAAGCGTCCGGCAAATAGGGGCGCCCCCTGGGGGTGCAGCGGGCACGTCCCACCCCAGGGAACCCGTGGGGGCAGTACTGGGGTCTCGCCCTGGGAGGGGGCGGTTTTGGGGAAATGCTGGGGTCTCAGCCTCAGAGTATGACTTCCCTATATAAGGAGCCACTTGCCCCCCATGTAATGCCCCCCTCTATTTCCTATTAAACCTTGTGCTACTGGGAGTTCTCTGCCTGTTCCTTTCACTCACCTACCTGTCCCCCCGTCCCCCCCCCCAGGCGCTGGGAGTCAGGGCAAGGTCTGGAGCAAAATGCAACCATTGCCCCCCCTGAATCTCTCACTTTGCCCCTTGGCTTGCACCCCAAGAATAAATGCTAATAGTCACCCCTTCCTCTGAGTGCTGCTGGAATGGGGGGTTGGCACAGGGGCACTGCCTGGAACCCCCATACTGGCCCCTTGCTCATGCCAGCGCTGCCCCCCTAAAAGTGCAAGGAGTAGAGCTGTGGCACTGCCCGTGGTGCGTGGGCATTAGGGGGGCAATAATAAGTGAGGGGGTGTTATAGAAGGAAATGTAAGTTAATTGGTTATTGTGGTTGCTCCGTAAGTGAGAGGGGTATCCAGTGTAGGCTGCGGCGCCCCCTCCCCTCAGCCCAGGAACCAACTGCTGCGATACAGCACCCACGTGTATATGGGCAGGCACCCGGGTACCCACCATAACCAGCAGGGGCGCTGCAGCACCCACGTGTATATGGGCAGGCACCCGGGTACCCACCATAACCAGCAGGGGCGCTGCAGCACCCACGTGTATATGGGCAGGCACCCGGGTACCCAACATTAATAACCAGCAGGGGCGCTGCAGCACCCACGTGTATATGGGCAGGCACCCGGGTACCCAACATTAATAACCAGCAGGGGCGCTGCAGCTCCCACGTGTATATGGGCTGGCACCTGGGTACCCACCATTAATAACCAGCAGGGGCGCTGCAGCACCCACGTGTATATGGGCAGGCACCCGGGTACCCACCATTAATAACCAGCAGGGGCGCTGCAGCACCCACGTGTATATGGGCAGGCACCCGGGTACCCACCATTAATAACCAGCAGGGGCGCTGCAGCACCCACGTGTATATGGGCTGGCACCTGGGTACCCACCATTAATAACCAGCAGGGGCGCTGCAGCACCCACGTGTATATGGGCTGGCACCTGGGTACCCACCATTAATAACCAGCAGGGGCGCTGCAGCACCCACGTGTATATGGGCAGGCACCCGGGTACCCACCATTAATAACCAGCAGGGGCGCTGCAGCACCCACGTGTATATGGGCAGGCACCCGGGTACCCACCATTAATAACCAGCAGGGACGCTGCAGCACCCACGTGTATATGGGCAGCAGCGGGTACCCACCATTAATAACCAGCAGGGGCGCTGCAGCACCCACGTGTATATGGGCAGGCACCCGGGTACCCACCATTAATAACCAGCAGGGGCGCTACAGCACCCACGTGTATATGGGCAGGCACCCGGGTACCCACCATTAATAACCAGCAGGGGCGCTGCAGCACCCACATGTATATGGGCAGGCACCCGGGTACCCACCATAACCAGCAGGGGCGCTGCAGCACCCACGTGTATATAGGCAGCAGCGGGTACCCACCATTAATAACCAGCAGGGGCGCTGCAGCACCCACGTGTATATGGGCAGGCACCCGGGTACCCACCATAACCAGCAGGGGCGCTGCAGCACCCACGTGTATATAGGCAGCAGCGGGTACCCACCATTAATAACCAGCAGGGGCGCTGCAGCACCCACGTGTATATGGGCAGGCACCCGGGTACCCACCATTAATAACCAGCAGGGGCGCTACAGCACCCACGTGTATATGGGCAGGCACCCGGGTACCCACCAATAATAACCAGCAGCCTTTTCATAATATTTAATGTAATAATCTGGTTTGGAACAGTCCCCTAAGCCCCGCCCCCTGTTCCCCATGTGATCTGCTCATCCTCCCAATCCCCTGCTGCACACGTGATGTCAGTAAGGAACTAGCGCAGTGCATTGTGGGTTATGTAGTTCCTGCTGGCTGCCTGTAAGCTGTGGGGGAGTTGTTACAAATTGTAACATCAGTGTTTCAGTCCCCCCTCCCCTGCCAGGGTGCAGCTGGTACCTTACATATAGAGATAATGATGGCATTTTCCCCTCATTATATGGCACAGGAATCAGACATGGGGATAAAGGGACAGACTTGTTCAGTGCTGGGAAACTGTGCTTATTGCTCCCAACTCCAATTGCAGGAACAGAGAACAGGGAGCCGGATTTACTCACATCAGCTGGGATTCTCATTGGAGGATTCTTTTGCATTTCTGCCAATGCGGGCCCTAGAGAGCTGGGAAAGTTTTATTGGGCAATATTGCTTTAAGAATCCAACCCTGATGTTGCTGGACTACAGCTCCCAGCATGCCTCACCCTTCATTATATGTTACATTATTCTGGGATTTGTAGTCCGGCAGCAGCCATGCTGGGCAGCAGGGTTCAGAGCTCCAGATAAACAGACACCCCCCCCCCCCCCCCCCCAATACCGTGGGGCAAAGTTGTTTTCGTGGGTGTGCGCCCGTCACTTAGCCAAACTGTAACCCCCCCTCCCCGTGCCCCTTGCGGTCTGCCCAGTGGGATTCTGGGAGCAGCCTGAATGCTGTATTTCTCTATCGGCCCTCCTGTCAGTGCAGACGTTAGGGGTTTTGTCTTGAATCACCTCTGGAGGCAGGACAGAGAATTGAAACTTGGTCACTCCTGGTCCCTCCCACTGTATATAAGGTTCGTCTCCACCCTCATTCCTCAGTTCTTTGTCCTGCCTTGGAGGTGTAGGACAGTTTTTATTTTATCTTATTTTTTTTTTTTTTTTTTCTCTATTATTATCCTTTTATTTTCATTACTCTACATACCAATTCAGGGTATGCAGAGATAACTGGGCACGCAGAGCTGCCCTCTCACAGGACCATGGGGCTACAGAACCACAAGGCACGCAGAGCTGCCCACTGTGGTCCCCCAACGCCTACTGTACCCCGAAGGACCATGGGGCTACAGAACCACAAGGCACGCAGAGCTGCCCACTGTGGCTCCCCAACAACTACCATACCCTGAGGCACGCAGAGCTGCCATTGAGTTCAGGGGTTGGGGCACCAGACCGACAAATCACCGGTTGCTAGGCAACGCCAGCACTAGATCGGGTCGGTGCTGCCTTGGACACAGAGCCTCCCAAGCGATAATACAAGGCACGCAGAGCTGCCACATGGCACTAACTTGCGCCCCCCCCACCAGACCCAAGCGCTAGCTAAGGGACTGAAGGATCCCACGTCTTCGGGCGCGCACATAGGCCGCACAGAACCGCCGGTTGCTAGGCAACGCGCGGGAAAGAGAGACGCGCCTTACCTAGCATTCGCGCCAAGGCGCGATGACGTCACACAAGCGCCGCACCGCCCACAGCACAACGCGGCGACTTGGATCGGCACACTGAGCTGCCAGCTAAGCGCACAGCCAGCATTACACAGGGAAGGCGCTTATACTGAGAGTGATACAGGGTGGAGTGCCATTATTAAACTACTTCACAATTGTGAGTACACATCTCAAATTGAAAATTTACAATGGAAAAGTCTGATTCACTCAATGACCTCAGAGAGGTAACACAATCAGCTAAAAAGCAGAAAAGGCCTGACAAACTGGCTAAATGTAAAGTCTGCAAGCACTCACTGAGAAAATCTGAACGAAACTATTGCTCTGACTGCCAGCCTACAACATCAGAACCCCTACCCCTAGCTGATCCTCCATTACTCTCCCCACAAATATCTCAGGCTCAGCCTACTCAGGAACATGTGTCTACACCAAACACTCCCCCCACCAATGCACCTACAGCTACAACTATGCCTCAACCAAGGGCCACAGAGGACCCTGTAACCATGCCTTGGGACCCACAACCACATACATCAGCCCAGGCACCAGCCCAACTGGGGGAATTCTTACAGTGGATCATGAACACTGTGCAACCAACCCACACCCAAAGGGTACGTGATAAAGCTCAGGGGAACAAGCGTAAAGTAGCTGCCCCCTTGACATGCTCCTCTGAATCAGAGGAAGGACTCGCCTCAGACTCAGAGATAGAGGAGACTTCTAGCCAGGATTCAGACTTATCAATCCATTCTCAATCAGACTCTGAATCTGAGGGGGAAGGATCAACCTCTGCTACTCCAGAAGTGTCTAAAAGACTACTCAGAGAGATGATGCAGACGTTAGAAATAAAGGATGAGACAGTGACCCGATCCAAAGCAGATAGATTACTGGGAGTCCAGAAGAAATCCAAATTAGCATTCCCAATATTCAATTCACTTACACAAGCGATTGAGGCGGAATGGAACCAGCCAGAGCGCAGGGTTGCACTCACACAGAGATTCTTTAAAACATATCCTATACCCGAGGAACACCAAAAGAAATGGGACAAGGCTCCCAAGGTAGACTCGGCAGTTGCCCGACTGTCAAGACAAACTGCCCTACCGGCCGAGGAGGCCGCATTCAAGGAACCACTCGACCGCAAAATGGAGTCCATACTCAAACGTTCCTACATTCAAGCTGCAGCAATACTTAGGCCGGCAGCTGCGTCAGCGGGCTTAGCCCGCACGGCCAAACACTGGGCACAGGAATTGGCACGGCACCCACCGTCATCCAGACAACAGCTTCAGACGGAGGTTGAAAGGCTGACCACTACCTTGTCCTTCCTAGCGGAGGCAGCAATGGAAATTACCAAGCTAGCGGCCAAAACAGCAGCTAACACAGTAGTTGCACGCCGAGCCTTATGGCTAAGGCACTGGACTGGTGATACAGCATCCAAATTAAAACTATTGTCTCTAAAATTCACAGGGGAATCCTTGTTTGGACCTGATTTAAAGCAGATCATAGCAGAGGTCACAGGAGGTAAAAGTACCTTTCTACCCATGGGAAAGAAACCCAAATTTGACTCATCAAACAGATACTCAGGGAGAAGACCTTGGAATTCTCAAACCAGGTCCTTTCGCTCTTCCCGTACAAACTTCAGAAACGCGCCAACCAACCAGAATACCAGACGAGGTAGACCCAACTGGCAACAGCAGGCGCGCACCAACAAAAAACCTACCACCGGCAAACCCAACTCTGCCTGACTCGGCCCCACTAAAAAGGGCACAAGAGGTAGGGGGCAGATTACAACAATTCCTTGGGACTTGGGAGACGCATGTAACAGACTCTTGGGTATTATCAATAATCAGACATGGGTACAGAATACCCTTTTCCCCATCTCCCGGCCGGGAGGTTTCTCCCATCATCCACCGCACCTCACAGGGAACAACTACTCCAACAGGCAGTAGATACACTGCTACAAACAGGAGTAGTAGAGCAAGTCCCAGACCCACACAAATACAAGGGCTTTTATTCCAACCTGTTCCTGGTAAAAAAGAAAGAAGGTTCCTTCAGACCGGTACTCAACTTAAAACCTCTAAACCCAATGGTCGTCAACCAAAGATTCAGGATGGAATCAGTACGATCAGTAACAGCGGCCATGGAACCGGGAATCTTCATGACTTCCATCGACCTACAGGACGCCTACCTACACATACCAATCCATCCACATTCACGGAGGTTCCTCAGATTTGCCATCAAGAACGCGCACTATCAGTTTACAGCACTACCATTTGGACTATGTACTGCACCGCGCGTCTTTACCAAAGTACTCACGCCAATAGTGGCTCACATGAGATCCCTAGGGGTGCATATAATACCTTACCTGGACGACCTCCTGATCAAAGCACCTACAGCAGCGCAGGCCGCTTCACACACCAACCTATGCCTCCGTGTCCTGACACAACATGGCTGGTTGATCAACCACCGCAAGAGCTGCCTTACACCAAGCCAGACAATCCTATTCCTAGGCCTTCGGTTCGACTCCAGGAACCAGAAGGTCTACTTACCTCAAGACAAAGTCAACACATTGATAACGACAACCCAAGCATTCTACACAAGGGACAACACTTCAGCAGAGGACTGCCTGCGCCTCCTAGGCCTCATGGTCTCAACACTGGAGGCCGTGCCATTCGCCAGATTTCACCTCAGACCACTACAACTGAATTTCCTGCAATACTGGAACAGGAACCATCAAGACCTACACCAGACAATACCAATCTCACAGACCACCAGACACAGTCTACACTGGTGGATGACCAAAAACAACCTTCAACAAGGGAAAAGTTGGGTGAGCTCACCCTGGGAAGTAGTGACTACGGACGCCAGCCTCACAGGATGGGGAGCAGTGTATCAGAACCTCACACTCCAAGGAACCTGGTCCAGGGAGGAGAGCCAACTACCCATCAACGTGCTGGAGCTGCGAGCAATCGCCTTAGCACTAGAAAGCTGGTCAAAAATCTTACAAACTCGACCGGTTCGGGTACAATCCGACAACGCCACAGCAGTGGCGTATGTCAACAAACAGGGGGGCACCCGCAGCAGGCAGGCAATGCAAGAGGCGTCACGCATACTCACCTGGGCAGAAAACACAGTCCCCAGCATCTCAGCGGTCTACATACCAGGGGTGCTGAATTGGGAGGCGGATTACTTAAGCAGAACATCCATAGACCAAGGGGAGTGGTCACTCAACACCGAGATCTTCCTCCAACTAACCCACAAATGGGGTACCCCGGAGATAGACATGTTAGCCTCACGACACAACACCAAACTTCCACTGTACTGTGCCAGAACACAGGACCCCAGAGCGACACTAGTGGATGCCCTGGTGGTCCCATGGGACTTCGGGATGGTCTATGCCTTCCCTCCACTGGCCATCCTACCTCGCATTATCAGGAAACTGAAACAGACCAACACAACCACGATTCTTATAGCGCCAGACTGGCCAAACAGAGTCTGGTATACAGACCTCATCAATCTGTCAGTGGACAGACCCTGGCGATTACCACTCATACCCGATCTTCTAACGCAAGGACCAATAAAACATCCCAACCTGGCGATGCTCCGCCTGACTGCGTGGCTCTTGAGACCAATTGGTGGGAACAACAAGGCCTTTCAAAGAATGCCATAGAGATACTACTACAGGCTCGCAAGCAATCCACAGCTAAAGTATACCACAGGGTTTGGAGAACGTTTCTGAACTGGTGCTCACAACGGAACATCTGCTGGGAGGATGGCTCCAATGTTCAGATTGTGGAATTCCTAACAGACGGATTTCAGAAAGGCCTGGGTCTACGTACTTTAAAAACACAGATCTCTGCAGTTACAGCACTAACACACACCAAGTGGGCCGAGGACCCTATGGTACAGCAGTTCATCAGAGGAGTAACCAGATCTCGACCTCCACTGAAAGAACCACTTGCAACATGGAGCTTACCAATGGTCTTAACAGCCTTGCAACAACCACCCTTCGAACCACTTACAACATGTGAATTCAAGTGGCTCTCGCTCAAGGTCGCGTTCTTAATTGCAATCACATCCGCAAAGCGAGTTTCGGAAATAGCAGCATTGTCGTGCAGGGAACCATGGCTGACTCTACACCACGACAAAGTGGTCCTTAGAACCACTCCAGGCTTCTTACCAAAGGTGGTGACAGAACACCACATGAATCAGGACATAATATTACCATCCTTCTGCCCAAACCCAACTAATGAAAAAGAAAAACGATTTCACAAGTTGGACGTTGTCCGTGCGGTCCGCATTTACCTCAAAAGATCAGCAGCCTACAGATGTTCAGATAGTCTGCTCGTATCATATTCCAGAACTCACAAAGGGAAAGCGGTGTCTAAAAGGACTATAGCCCGTTGGCTAGTAGACACCATTAACACAGCCTATGACCGCAACCAAGTTACCAGACCCTTTAAAGTCAGGGCCCACTCTACACGGGCACAGGGCACATCATGGGCACTGCAGAACATGGCAACCGCAGAACAGATTTGCCAAGCAGCCACCTGGGCCTCACCGAATACTTTCGTTAAATTTTACAAGTTAAATGTTTATGCATCACAACCGGCCGCGTTTGGTCGGAAAGTTTTACAGGCGGCTGTGGCATAGTGAATAGATACACTATACCCGGCATACTAAATTTTTTACCCACCCAATTAGAGGGACAGCTTTGGAACGTCCCCTAACGTCTGCACTGACAGGAGGGCCGCTAGAGAAAAGGAGATTTTATACTCACCGGAAAATCCTTTTCTCGTAGGCCCGAACTGTCAGTGCAGTAAGTCCCACCCAGGCTGATTTAGTATGGGCACCGGGACCTCTTTCTCGCTATCTTTCTAACTGATGTCTCTTGGCCTTCCTTCTATCTGTACTATCTCCACCGACTAAGCTTACCAACAGAACTGAGGAGTGAGGGTGGAGACGAACCTTATATACAGTGGGAGGGACCAGGAGTCACTAAGTTTCAATTCTCTGTCCTGCCTCCAGAGGTGATTCAAGACAAAACCCCTAACGTCTGCACTGACAGTTCGGGCCTACGAGAAAAGGATTTTCCGGTGAGTATAAAATCTCCTTTTCTATTGGTTCCGGCGTCCCACTGGGGAACAGGATTGGGCCCCAGCCATACAGATGTGGCGCCTTTGTTCCTATGGGGCAATAATGAGTTATACTGTGTGTCCCTGCCCAGAGCGCCACCTGCTGCCAGGTAAGTGCAACACAGGCCTTCCCTTAAAGGGACACTACCAGCTTCTCCTGCCATTGGGGGAGACAGGGCAGCCAATGATACCCCCCCCCTTTATTGCAGCAGGGAGTAGGAGTTTTGTTTCATTTGCACACAAACCCCACCCCCCGGGTTACTGCACCCCCAGCAACCACAAAACCATCAACCATGTGACACAGTCATATTGTGCGCTGAGCTCCGCCCACTTTACTTACTGCCCCACACAGGGCATTAGCCCAGCCACTGCATCCTGTACATTCCTGCCCATGCTGATTGGGGAAGGTGGGGGCTTATTTGTGCCCCCTTTGGTGGGCGGTGGCTATAGGCAAAGGCAGACAAGATGGAGGCAAGAAGAAACCATGGAAACACGGCGGCCATTACACACGTTTACTGACAGCTGCCCCCCCCCCCCCCCCCGGCACTGGAGGTTCCTCCTTTAGCAGCAAAAGCCCTTGTGGGGTCTCTGAGGCGGCCCCTCCCACAACTCCCAGCAAGTACCATCTCTATCCGTCATGCACAGGCCCCGCCCCCCGTTAGATCCGCACGGTGTTGATGCGCAGGGGCTGCACGTTCTTGCCGTTGGCGTGGCTCTGCCCGGGGCTGAAGTAGGAGCAGAGGCGCCCGGGGAACTTCTCGCGGAAGGTGTAGAGCCAGGACATGTCCTCCGCGTTGTAGAAGATAATGAGCCCCTTGTCGTAGTCCAGGTACACCCCCACTTTGTCCAGCTTGCTGCGCACGTTGAGCCGCGTCCAGGGCTCCGTACAGGCGCTGTAGCGGTTGCCGTCGTGCATGACGATGCAGTAGAACCCCCGGCCCGGCTGGATCTGGATGCTCCCCTTCCTGCTGACCGCCTCGTGGGCCAATCCGATCATCCACTGGGTCTTGTCCGACACCACCACCTCCCAGTAGTGCACCCCCCCGTCAAACCCCTGCTTGCCCAGCACCGACACCTCCACGTCGAAGCGCTTGGGCGAGTCCTGGAGCGGCTGGGGGTGCAGGTTGCCGTAGGCCACGATGGTGCAGTCGTCGGAAAGGATGAGCCGCTGGTGGGCCGTCACTGGGTCCAGGGTCAGCGCCGCCGGTACTGATCCAGAAACAGGAGGAATAAGCAGAGGAAAGGGTTAATGAGAAACTGCGGGTATGGGGCTCACTATATAATGGGGCTCCCAGCCTGCACCCCACAGGGCTTCCCTAGGGCCACAGGGGCTCCCCCATAACTCCAGCACAGGCCACACCCCTCAGTTACACATTGGCCAATAAATGCCCCGTGGGTGGGACTGGGTGCAGAGAGCCTGTCTGTGTCACAGAACCCACAGATTGCTACCCCCTGCCCAAAATCTACCCCCCCCCCCCCCAAGGGGGTAGCAAAGGAACCAGTACCTGGATGGATGTCCTGGAAGAGAGATTTCCAGATGGTGAACTGCAGGGGCCCCATGTACTTGGAGGTGGGGAAGTCTTCGTACGTCAGGTTGGTTTCATGGACCTTCCCTTTCAGCCTGGGGAGAGAGTCGGCAGTTGGTACATTGGCACATTGGGCCCAGCGAGGGCACTGACTGGCACTGACTGGGGCTACTGGTACTTTCATTGCCAAACAGTCCAATACAGATACTGGGCCCAAAGAAAGAATTCATTTCCTCCCTCTCCTATAAACCCACTAGGAACCAATCAACCAACCAACCCATCTACCCATGAACCCACCCACCCATGAACCAACCCAACCCTCCCATGAACCAACCCACCCTCCCATGAACCAACCCAACCTCCCATGAACCCACCCTCCCATGAACCAACCCAACCCTCCCATGAACCAACCCAACCCTCCCATGAACCAACCCACCCTCCCATGAACCAACCCACCCGCCCATGAACCAACCAACCCTCCCGTGAACCAACCCTCCCATGAACCAACCAACCCGCCCATGAACCAACCAACCCGCCCATGAACCAACCAACCCGCTCATGAACCAACCAACCCGCTCATGAACCAACCAACCCGCCCATAAACCAACCAACCCTCCCGTGAACCAACCCTCCCATGAACCAACCCTCCCATGAACCAACCAACCCGCCCATGAACCAACCAACCCGCTCATGAACCAACCAACCCTCCCATAAACCAACCAACCCTCCCGTGAACCAACCCTCCCGTGAACCAACCCTCCCGTGAACCAACCCTCCCGTGAACCAACCCTCCCATGAACCAACCAACCAACCCTCCTGTGAACCAACCAACCCTCCCATGAACCAACCAACCAACCCTCCCGTGAACCAACCCTCCTGTGAACCAACCAACCAACCCTCCCATGAACCAACCCTCCCGTGAACCAACCAACCCTCCCGTAAACCAACCAACCAACCCTCCCATGAACCAACCCTCCCGTGAACCAACCAACCCTCCCGTGAACCAACCAACCCTCCCGTGAACCAACCAACCCTCCCGTGAACCAACCAACCCTCCCGTGAACCAACCAACCAACCCTCCCATGAACCAACCAACCAACCCTCCCATGAACCAACCCTCCCGTGAACCAACCAACCAACCCTCCCGTGAACCAACCAACCCTCCCGTGAACCAACCAACCCTCCCGTGAACCAACCAACCCTCCCGTGAACCAACCCACCCTCCCGTGAACCAACCCACCCTCCCATGAACCAACATTATATATATATATATATATATATATATATATATATATATATATATATATATATGATTTTGGTTGGAGGCCAATAGAAAGCGGTGTATTGGGGGGGGGCTGTACCTCTCTGAGAGTGAGGAGATGCCCCCCAGGAAGGCATGTTTGTCACACTCAGGGGCCAATAGAAAGCGGTGTATTGGGGGGGGCTGTACCTCTCTGAGAGTGAGGAGATGCCCCCCAGGAAGGCATGTTTGTCGCACTCAGGGGCCAATAGAAAGCGGTGTATTGGGGGGGGCTGTACCTCTCTGAGAGTGAGGAGATGCCCCCCAGGAAGGCATGTTTGTCACACTCAGGGGCCAATAGAAAGCGGTGTATTGGGGGGGGGGGGGCGTACCTCTCTGAGAGTGAGGAGATGCCCCCCAGGAAGGCATGTTTGTCGCACTCAGGGGCCAATAGAAAGCGGTGTATTGGGGGGGGGGCTGTACCTCTCTGAGAGTGAGGAGATGCCCCCCAGGAAGGCATGTTTGTCACACTCAGGGGCCAATAGAAAGCGGTGTATTGGGGGGGGGGGCGTACCTCTCTGAGAGTGAGGAGATGCCCCCCAGGAAGGCATGTTTGTCACACTCAGGGGCCAATAGAAAGCGGTGTATTGGGGGGGGCGTACCTCTCTGAGAGTGAGGAGATGCCCCCCAGGAAGGCATGTTTGTCACACTCAGGGGCCAATAGAAAGCGGTGTATTGGGGGGGGCTGTACCTCTCTGAGAGTGAGGAGATGCCCCCCAGGAAGGCATGTTTGTCCCACTCAGGGGCCAATAGAAAGCGGTGTATTGGGGGGGGGGCTGTACCTCTCTGAGAGTGAGGAGATGCCCCCCAGGAAGGCATGTTTGTCGCACTCAGGGGCCAATAGAAAGCGGTGTATTGGGGGGGGGCTGTACCTCTCTGAGAGTGAGGAGATGCCCCCCAGGAAGGCATGTTTGTCGCACTCAGGGGCCAATAGAAAGCGGTGTATTGGGGGGGGGGCTGTACCTCTCTGAGAGTGAGGAGATGCCCCCCAGGAAGGCATGTTTGTCACACTCAGGGGCCAATAGAAAGCGGTGTATTGGGGGGGGGCTGTACCTCTCTGAGAGTGAGGAGATGCCCCCCAGGAAGGCATGTTTGTCGCACTCGGCCAGCCGTTCCTGCACAATCTGCACCCCCTCCTGCACCTTGCGCAGCTGCTGGCTGTACTGCTGCACCTTCTGCTCCATGTCCGTGAGCGCCCGCGCAGTGTCCGACTCCAGCTCCTCCAGCATGCATTTCTGGCGCTCCCGCAGCAGCCGGTGCAGGTGCTCAAAGGCCTCGCTGATGGTGGAGCGCAAGCTCTTAGCCGACGACTGGGGGGAAACAACAAGGAGGGAGTTTGTGGGAGGTACTATGGGGGGGGGAGGGGCCAGGGGGTGCCCAAGGGAGCCTGGCACTGATGGGTACAGGGGCATGATTGGGTACAGGGGGCAACTTGAAGTACTTTGTGAATTGTTGGGGTTTGAACAGGGAAAAAAGGGGGTTCGGCGGGTGCCCAGTGGGGTGATGGGGGGCACTTACCTTGGTCTCTGCCATCTGGCGTTTCAGCAGCTGCAGTGCCTCTGTGTGCCCGCGCTCGCTCTCCTGCAGGGCCTGTAACTGCTCCTTCAGCTCCCTCTGGGGGGGGGGACACAAACAGTAATGAGATGGGAGACCCCCCAAAGCCTGGGCCCCCCCTTATACCCAGGAGAACTATGGGCTCCATCAGACCCTCACACCTTATACCTCTCTGCCTACTGGTGCCATCTACTGGTATCTATCAGCCCCTCTCTGCCTACTGGTGCCATCTACTGGTATCTATCAGCCCCTCTCTGCCTACTGGTGCCATCTACTGGTATCTATCAGCCCCTCTCTGCCTACTGGTGCCATCTACTGGTATCTATTAGCCCCTCTCTGCCTACTGGTGCCATCTACTGGTATCTATTAGCCCCTCTCTGCCTACTGGTGCCATCTACTGGTATCTATTAGCCCCTCTGCCTACTGGTGCCATCTACTGGTATCTATCAGCCCCTCTCTGCCTACTGGTGCCATCTACTGGTATCTATCAGCCCCTCTCTGCCTACTGGTGCCATCTACTGGTATCTATTAGCCCCTCTCTGCCTACTGGTGCCATCTACTGGTATCTATCAGCCCCTCTCTGCCTACTGGTGCCATCTACTGGTATCTATCAGCCCCTCTCTGCCTACTGGTGCCATCTACTGGTATCTATTAGCCCCTCTCTGCCTACTGGTGCCATCTACTGGTATCTATTAGCCCCTCTCTGCCTACTGGTGCCATCTACTGGTATCTATCAGCCCCTCTCTGCCTACTGGTGCCATCTACTGGTATCTATCAGCCCCTCTCTGCCTACTGGTGCCATCTACTGGTATCTATCAGCCCCTCTCTGCCTACTGGTGCCATCTACTGGTATCTATTAGCCCCTCTCTGCCTACTGGTGCCATCTACTGGTATCTATCAGCCCCTCTCTGCCTACTGGTGCCATCTACTGGTATCTATCAGCCCCTCTCTGCCTACTGGTGCCATCTACTGGTATCTATTAGCCCCTCTCTGCCTACTGGTGCCATCTACTGGTATCTATTAGCCCCTCTCTGCCTACTGGTGCCATCTACTGGTATCTATTAGCCCCTCTCTGCCTACTGGTGCCATCTACTGGTATCTATTAGCCCCTCTCTGCCTACTGGTGCCATCTACTGGTATCTATCAGCCCCTCTCTGCCTACTGGTGCCATCTACTGGTATCTATTAGCCCCTCTCTGCCTACTGGTGCCATCTACTGGTATCTATCAGCCCCTCTCTGCCTACTGGTGCCATCTACTGGTATCTATTAGCCCCTCTCTGCCTACTGGTGCCATCTACTGGTATCTATCAGCCCCTCTCCGCCAGCCCTCCTGCCGTTCCCCCACCCTTGGGTGGCATCACGTTTTTGCTGATGGCTGGAGGGATGCCCCCCCCACACTTCCTATGATGACGGCAGGGGGCTTCAGTTTAGCTGTGAGGCATACAGACAGGAGTGGGAGGTACAAGTCTCTCCTGGGTGGGGGGAAATGTGGTGCTGGGGGGCTTCCCAGTTCTGCCCCTGGCACTGATGTGCCTATTCTCAAAATTCTTCCACCCTGCCCCCCCCCCATATGAGTTCCCCCCCAGGACCCTGTGTTACTGCCAAATACAAACATATAGAGCCCCAGGTGACACTGTGAGTTGCCAGTTTGTTGGCCCCATAGTGGCATTAGTAGGTGCTGCATTGCTGTGCCAGTCCCGTGCCCATGTGCTCTATTTACCCTTCCTGTGCTGAGCCTTACTGCCAGCCTGCTCTTAACCCTTCCTGTGCTGAGCCTTACTGCCTGCCTGCCCTTAACCCTTCCTGTGCTGAGCCTTACTGCCTGCCTGCTCTTAACCCTTCCTGTGCTGAGCCTTACTGCCTGCCTGCTCTTAACCCTTCCTGTGCTGAGCCTTACTGCCTGCCTGCCCTTAACCTCTGTGGCCTTCTGGCCCTGCCCTAACCCTTCCTGTGCTGAGCCTTACTGCCTGCCTGCCCTTAACCCTTCCTGTGCTGAGCCTTACTGCCTGCCTGCCCTTAACCCTTCCTGTGCTGAGCCTTACTGCCTGCCTGCCTGCCCTTAACCCTTCCTGTGCTGAGCCTTACTGCCTGCCTGCCCTTAACCCTTCCTGTGCTGAGCCTTACTGCCTGCCTGCCCTTAACCCTTCCTGTGCTGAGCCTTACTGCCTGCCTGCCCTTAACCCTTCCTGTGCTGAGCCTTACTGCCTGCCTGCCCTTAACCCTTCCTGTGCTGAGCCTTACTGCCTGCCTGCCCTTAACCCTTCCTGTGCTGAGCTTTACTGCCTGCCTGCTCTTAACCCTTCCTGTGCTGAGCCTTACTGCCAGCCTGCTCTTAACCCTTCCTGTGCTGAGCCTTACTGCCTGCCTGCCCTTAACCCTTCCTGTGCTGAGCTTTACTGCCTGCCTGCCCTTAACCCTTCCTGTGCTGAGCCTTACTGCCTGCCTGCCCTTAACCCTTCCTGTGCTGAGCCTTACTGCCTGCCTGCCCTTAACCCTTCCTGTGCTGAGCCTTACTGCCTGCCTGCCCTTAACCCTTCCTGTGCTGAGCCTTGCACATACTGCCTGCCTCCCCTTAACCCTTCCTGTGCCTGCCTCCCCTTAACACTTCCAGTATCCGCATACCCTTGACCCTTTCAGTGCCTGCCATCCCTTAACCCTTCCTGTGCCGAGCCTTGCACTTACTGCCTGCCTCCCCTAAACCCTTCCAGTATCCGTATCCCCTTAACCCTTCCTGTGCTGAGCCTTGCACTTACTGCCTGCCTCCCCTTAACCCTTCCTGTACCTGCCTCCCCTTAACACTTCCAGTATCCGCATCCCCTTGACCCTTTCAGTACCTGCCATCCCTTAACCCTTCCAGTACCTGCCTCTATTTTGCTTCTGCTGAATTAAAGTTACTTTCTATTGTTAACTCCTGCCTGCCTGTTTCCCAGTCAGCCTGCACCTTGGTCCCTACTCCAAACAGTCCCAGAGAGACCCCGCCCCACTGTGGCCCCTGGTGGATGTGCCAGGCTGATTAGGCCACTGGCCCTGGCAGTATGCAGTGGGCACGACACACCTACAGGTTATTGTTAAGGGAATGCACAAATCTGACTGGCAGATTCAGGGCAGCAGAGACACCATTAGGTGCCACGTATCTACCTTTCACTACTGCCCTGCAAATGCTCAGGGGTGGCAGGTACTTACCTGTATCCACTCTTACCTTCCCATATAGGAATCTACAGCCTAATATTTGGGGAGCAGGCGGAATCCTGCACAAAGGGGGGCCCAGTGGCATTATGAAGGATCCTATTGGGGGGAGGGGGGTTAATTGAAGAAAGCCTTAGGTACCTAAACACAAGAGGTTGCCTAGGTAACGGTGTGGTAATGCCCGGGGGAAGCCGTTTGTTAGGGGCAAACTGAAGCACCTCAACATGGTACCCCCCCCCCCCCTAAATCCACAGTTTCGTTAGTTCCATGTTTACTCACAGGGTCGTTAATAGAAATCGATAGAGACCTGTGCATAATTACCCCTGATTAGATTCACCAGGGTTACCCCCACCCCCATGCTGTACCGTCAGAGACTATTGGCTACTTTATCATCATGTGACACGGGTGCCTTGCTCTCACCATTACCATACAGGACCCCCAGCTTTAGAGTAAGTTAGAGCCCCGAGCGCAACATTGGGGGCAAATAAACCTATGAACCCACTCACTATATACACATGTACCCACCCTGTATGTACCCGGGCTCCTCTCATGGGTGCCAGGCAATGCCAGCCAGTGCCCAGCTTCATTCTCACAATATCAAACCCTACTCAAGCTGAATGCAAAGGGTTAAAGTGCCAGATGAGGGTGGGAGTGAGGTTAATCCCAGGCAGCAGGGGGGCATCTGTAGGGGCAAGGAGCTGGCTGGAGGGGGGTGCAGAGAAGGATTGTGGGAGATAACCAAGACACAGCCCCACACGGATTGCTACAAACCTGCCAGTCTTGTTAGGGCACCCCTTTCTGTCCCCGACACCCAGCGCTGGGGGAGGAGCTGTGTGAAGCAAAGGTACTCAGTGTTACTATACTCCCCCGCCTGTGCCACTGCCATTCCTCCCTCCATAGAGACTGATAGCTCCACATGCCCCTCCCAGCACAGCCTGGAACCTCCCGTTTTATGGGGTACCCAGCCCCCCATATACAATTACTGCCCCCCACCCACCATACTTTGCCTCTCCTTCCTCCATATCCCCTTATATACAGTATCCCCCCCACCCTGCATTAACTCACCTACCTCTAAACTCCCATACACTGTGCCCCCTGTCCCATAGCCCCAATATACCCTAAGTGCCACCATTCTGCCACACACACTAAGTGCCCTCCCCACATATTCGCCTGCCCCCCCCATGATAAATGGGCAGCAACCTGACCAGTCTCTGTACCCACAAGGCCCGGGTGCCACCCTATGATATGGGGCAAGTACATAATGACCTTCCTGCCCCCCGGACCCTATCAGTCTCTGTACCCACAAGGCCCGGGTGCCACCCTATGATATGGGGCAAGTACATAATGACCTTCCTGCCCCCCGGACCCTATCAGTCTCTGTACCCACAAGGCCCGGGTGCCACCCTATGATATGGGGCAAGCACATAATGACCTTCCTGCCCATGGGGTATTTAGCATATGCCACCTGCTGGGGGGGGCACGGCTCAGAAGTGGCTCCATGACGTAATCACCTGAGGGCCCCGCTAAGTAAATACCCTTATGGGAACAGGAACATGAATGGGCCCCAGGAAAGCGGTGAAACCGGCTCTGGCTCCATGAACCGGAACGGCTGGGAGGCGCTTAACCATTTAGTTGCCTCCGGCTCTACCCCACAGGGACTCATGGGAGCTTACGGGGCTGTTTGCGCCCACCTACCTGCAGCTCCTCGAAGGCCTCGTCCACGTTGGTGACCTGGTGCTGCTCGTGCAGGGAGGGCTCATCGCAGAAGAAGCAGACGACGGCCCGGTCGGTGAGGCAGAAGAGCTTGACTTTGTCGTGGTCCTTGCAGGGGAAGGAGCTGCGCTGGGCGCTGAGGATGGCGTCGAGGGGGAAGGCCGTGTAGCGCTCCACGATGTTGGAAAGCTTGAGGCTGGGGGACAGGGTGGGTTCCAGGAAGATTCGGCGGCATTCCGGACAGTCCAAGGTCCCCCCGTGTTTCTGGCGGCTCCAGTGCTCGGTGATGCACTTACGGCAGAAGTAGTGCTCGCAGCCGAAACTCACCGGGTCCTGGTAAATGCTCAGGCAGATGGAGCAGAGCAGCTCGTCCTTCAGGCAGCAGGCCATCCTAGGGGAGACAGGCAGTCAGTACTGACAGATAGGTGCAACCCCACCGAGCCCCTGACGTACCAGCCCAGCTGCTTCCGGGCAGGGAAACCCTCGCACATCGGCACCGGGAAGGGGGGGGGTTTAAAGGGCCCAGAGCCCATAGGAGCTGCTGAGCTTCATTGGCTGCTGCTACACTACATCTCCCATCATCCTCAGCCAATCTGTAGCTGCCCCTGGTGGCTGAATATCTCACAGTGGGGGTCATACGTGCAGGTAAGTGTTTCTCTGCCCAATGCAAGTGACTGGGGTGGTGGGGGGGGGCAATCAGGTTATTCATGCACCCCCCACTGCCCCACTTGGGGTGCTAGTGCTAAGGGGCTACAAATTATAGCTCCCCCACCCCCCAAAATCCCAGTTACCTTGGATATTCCTGGTGACAAGCAGATATAACCCCTGGCAGGGGCAGTACAAGGGTATCTGCTGCTGGAGGCACCTGCCCGGCTCTGCCCCGGCCTCTCTCACTGATAAAGGGAAGGGTGGCAGCGACCGGTTAAGTCTGATTGGCTTTCCTCATATGTGGGTGGTGTTGCCCTGTGGCCCCATCAGTCACTGGTTCCCCCCCCCCCCCCCTGTATCTCCGTGGTACATCCCCCTCAGGTTCCCTGGAACCATCAGTCAATGACTTACCCCCCCCCCCCCCACGATACAGTGTGGTGGTACATCCCCCTCAGGTTCCCTGGAACTGTCAGTCAATGACTTACCCCCCCCCCCCACGATACAGTGTGGTGGTACATCCCCCTCAGGTTCCCTGCACCCCTGTCAGTCAATGACTTATCCCCCCCACGATATAGTGGTGGTACATTCCCCTCAGGTTCCCTGCACCCCTGTCAGTCAATGACTTACCCCCCCCCCCCACGATACAGTGTGGTGGTACATTCCCCTCAGGTTCCCTGCACCCCTGTCAGTCAATGACTTACCCCCCCCCCCCACGATACAGTGTGGTGGTACATTCCCCTCAGGTTCCCTGCACCCCTGTCAGTCAATGACTTATCCCCCCCACGATATAGTGGTGGTACATCCCCCTCAGGTTCCCTGCACCCCTGTCAGTCAATGACTTATCCCCCCCACGATATAGTGGTGGTACATTCCCCTCAGGTTCCCTGCACCCCTATCAGTCAATGACTTACCCCCCCACGATATAGTGGTGGTACATTCCCCTCAGGTTCCCTGCACCCCTATCAGTCAATGACTTACCCCCCCACGATATAGTGGTGGTACATTCCCCTCAGGTTCCCTGCACCCCTATCAGTCAATGACTTACCCCCCCACGATATAGTGGTGGTACATTCCCCTCAGGTTCCTTGTGCCCTGTCAGTCAAGGACTAATCTCCCCCCCCATATAATTTGGTGGTACGTCCCCATAGATACCCCCTCCCGTCAGTATCAGCGGTACAGTGCCCCCTCATGCGCTCTGTACTCCCCCACTCAGTGAGTTGCACCCCTCATGCAGCGGCTCAATGGTACATCCCCTCAGGCAGCCTGTGTCCCCCCCCCAGTTAGTGATGGTTCAGCCGCTCACCTGGCTCCCCCCCTGCGCTAGATCAGTGGTACATGTCCGCTCGGATCCGCTGTGAGTCAGGAAGCCAAGTGTCCAGCCTCAGGGATACGGAACAAACTAATCTCTCAGCTGGGGGGGGGGGTCAAGCGGTCTCAGGGCGCACAGGCTGCCACTAATAGCGTGGGGATAGGGAGCCGGCACAGTGTCCTGCTGCTGAGTGAAGATTTATTGTTTAATTGGTACGTGATTATCTGTTCCCTGGAAACACTCATTTCCCCCCCTATTAATCAGAGTGGTACAGCCCGCCCCTTCTCGCTTTGTTGTTCCCGGTGCGGGTTGGGAGGCAGGTACAAAGGGAAGGGGGGGGGCCTTAAAGGGACAGTGTCATCGTTTCCTCCATTGGGGCCCTCCGTGCCTCTGGGGTAACCCAGCCGGAACCCTCCGCCCTCCGTGCCTCTGGGGTAACCCAGCCGGACCCCTGGGAGCCCCATTAACCTCTTGCTCCACATACAAGTGGGATGGGTATAAATCAAATGTTTGGCTCCATGGATATCAGTGTAGTCTGCAGCAATCCCAGGCAGCACTGGGTGTTATTATGGAAAATACCGCAACGTTTGTAGATTTCTTTCTTACCTACTATTAATACTATTGGCATCAGTCATGGGTGTACCCGCCGGGCCAGTTACATACAGTCCAGTTTGTGGCGCTACTGGGAGTCAGGGCTGAACTCGATAGGCCATGTCTGTTTCTCAGCCCCATCTCCGTGCTTTATATGAGTTGGTACTGGGTCCTGCCAGGACTCCTCTGGCTTTTCCTATCTCCCAGGGATTTGGGTTTGGCCCTTCTCCTGCCCTTGGGGCCCCTCTGTGTAACCTGGCGGCAGTTAGGGGGCACCTGGGGCAATTAGAGGTTGAAAAGTACAATAAGCCTGCCTTCTGTGGGTGCCCCCTGAGTTTGGGAGGGGGGAGAGATGCAATACCTACACCTGGTACCTACCTGCTGTGCCCCCTGTTACCCCTTTATCCCCATAAAAAAGGGGATAATTTCCCAAGGGGAGGTTAATGGTGGGTTTCTCTAGGGGGGGTATGAGGCCCTATTCCCACTGTGGGGGCAGGAAATCAAGGGGGTTATTTAGGGGTGCAGGACATATAGGATGGGGGAAGCTGTGGCTGCACAGAATCTGGGGGGGGGGCATATATAGGGGCAGGAAACACAAGGGGGTTATTTAGGGGTGCAGGAAATCCAGGAGGGGGGAGCTGTGACTGCACAGAATCTGGGGGGGGCATTTGTGGGGACAGGAAACACAAGGGGGTTATTTAGGGGTGCAGGAAATCCAGGAGGGGGGAGCTGTGGCTGCACAGAATCTGGGGGGGGGGCATTTGTGGGGACAGGAAACACAAGGGGGTTATTTAGGGGTGCAGGACATATAGGAGGGGGGAGCTGTGACTGCACAGAATCTGGGGGGGGGGCATTTGTGGGGACAGGAAACACAAGGGGGTTATTTAGGGGTGCAGGAAATCCAGGAGGGGGGAGCTGTGACTGCACAGAATCTGGGGGGGGCATTTGTGGGGACAGGAAACACAAGGGGGTTATTTAGGGGTGCAGGAAATCCAGGAGGGGGGAGCTGTGGCTGCACAGAATCTGGGGGGGGGGGCATATATAGGGGCAGGAAACACAAGGGGGTTATTTAGGGGTGCAGGAAATCCAGGAGGGGGGAGCTGTGACTGCACAGAATCTGGGGGGGGCATTTGTGGGGACAGGAAACACAAGGGGGTTATTTAGGGGTGCAGGAAATCCAGGAGGGGGGAGCTGTGACTGCACAGAATCTGGGGGGGGGCATTTGTGGGGACAGGAAACACAAGGGGGTTATTTAGGGGTGCAGGAAATCCAGGAGGGGGGAGCTGTGGCTGCACAGAATCTGGGGGGGGGGCATTTGTGGGGACAGGAAACACAAGGGGGTTATCCAGGGGGGCAGAATTCTGTGCAGCTTAGTAGCATGTGGCCCCTACACACCATCCTTACCAGGGGCCCCATTCCCTGTCAGAGCTTTCATTGGGCCCCATAGTGCTGTGTGCGCTATAACCACCCCCATATATATATATACCCCCCCAGTGGGCAGTCCCTGCACCCCGGCTAATGCTGCTCACAGGGAATAGTGACTGTAACACAAATGAATCTTCCTCCAGTAACAAAAACACCAAGAAATGAAAACAATGTCACCAAACGGGAACCAGAAGGGCAGAAACGGGTCCAGTTACAGAATCTGCCCCAGGGGCCAAAATGGGCAGAACATAAATACAGGGAATGAGGTGACGCTTTCAATTTCCTAGAAGTGCCTGTCCGACCCATTACAGATCAGCTCCCCCATAGTCTGGTGTCGGGGGGCGCAATCTGGTACAGACACTGTGTGTATGTGGTAAGGGGCAGGCAGGGCCTTAGATTGTAAGCTCACTGGGGCAGGGGCTGATGGGAATGGGATAGGGACCTTAGATTGTAAGCTCACTGGGGCAGGGGCTGATGGGAATGGGATAGGGACCTTAGATTGTAAGCTCACTGGGGCAGGGGCTGATGGGAATGGGATAGGGACCTTAGATTGTAAGCTCACTGGGGCAGGGGCAGATGGGAATGGGATAGGGACCTTAGATTGTAAGCTCACTGGGGCAGGGACTGATGGGAATGGGATAGGGACCTTAGATTGTAAGCTCACTGGGGCAGGGACTGATGGGAATGGGATAGGGACCTTAGATTGTAAGCTCACTGGGGCAGGGGCTGATGGGAATGGGATAGGGACCTTAGATTGTAAGCTCACTGGGGCAGGGGCTGATGGGATAGGGACCTTAGATTGTAAGCTCACTGGGGCAGGGACTGATGGGAATGGGATAGGGACCTTAGATTGTAAGCTCACTGGGGCAGGGACTGATGGGAATGGGATAGGGACCTTAGATTGTAAGCTCACTGGGGCAGGGACTGATGGGAGTGGGATAGGGACCTTAGATTGTAAGCTCACTGGGGCAGGGACTGATGGGAATGGGATAGGGACCTTAGATTGTAAGCTCACTGGGGCAGGGGCTGATGGGAATGGGATAGGGACCTTAGATTGTAAGCTCACTGGGGCAGGGACTGATGGGAATGTGATAGGGACCTTAGATTGTAAGCTCACTGGGGCAGGGACTGATGGGAATGGGATAGGAACCTTAGATTGTAAGCTCACTGGGGCAGGGGCTGATGGGAATGGGATAGGGACCTTAGAGTGTAAGCTCACTGGGGCAGGGACTGATGGGAATGGGATAGGGACCTTAGATTGTAAGCTCACTGGGGCAGGGACTGATGGGAATGTGATAGGGACCTTAGATTGTAAGCTCACTGGGGCAGGGGCTGATCGGAATGGGATAGGGACCTTAGAGTGTAAGCTCACTGGGGCAGGGGCTGATGGGAATGGGATAGGGACCTTAGATTGTAAGCTCACTGGGGCAGGGACTGATGGGAATGGGATAGGGACCTTAGATTGTAAGCTCACTGGGGCAGGGGCTGATGGGAATGGGATAGGGACCTTAGATTGTAAGCTCACTGGGGCAGGGGCTGATGGGAATGGGATAGGGACCTTAGATTGTAAGCTCACTGGGGCAGGGACTGATGGGAATGGGATAGGGACCTTAGATTGTAAGCTCACTGGGGCAGGGACTGATGGGAATGGGATAGGGACCTTAGATTGTAAGCTCACTGGGGCAGTTTGTTCTGCTGCCACATCAGGCCCTAAGCCGGTCTCAGCATTACAGAATATAATAGTGTCCCTGCGGGAGAGGTGCAGTACCCCTGAGGTGCCACACGAGGGGGCTGCTTGTACCCTGTGCTTGGTCACATGACACTGCATTCCTTGTAGCCACTTATCTTGGAACGTTATAGGCATCAGTCCTACTACATCTCCCAGTAACACCTGCCAGGTCACATTGCAACTCCCAGCATCCTTAGCTAGCCAACCCTGTAATGTGCACCATTCAATAGCTTCCCCGTGCCCTGCAATGAGATATCCCAGCATCCCCAGCTGACAATTAACCACACAACTCCCATCATCCTCAGCTGTGTAACACTACAACTCCCATCATCCTGAGCTGTGTAACACTGCAACTCCCATCATCCTGAGCTGTGTAACACTACAACTCCCATCATCCTGAGCTGTGTAACACTACAACTCCCATCATCCTGAGCTGTGTAACACTACAACTCCCATCATCCTGAGCTGTGTAACACTACAACTCCCATCATCCTGAGCTGTGTAACACTACAACTCCCATCATCCTGAGCTGTGTAACACTACAACTCCCATCATCCTGAGCTGTGTAACACTACAACTCCCATCATCCTGAGCTGTGTAACACTACAACTCCCATCATCCTGAGCTGTGTAACACTACAACTCCCATCATTCTGAGCTGTGTAACACTACAACTCCCATCATCCTGAGCTGTGCAACACTGCAACTCCCATTCAGCTTCCCATCCAACTTCATTCAGCTTCAAGAATACTTCCCTATCCCACACTACAATTCCCAGCATCCTCAGCAGTGCCACAGATTTCTGCCTCTCAGCAAGAGTAACATCCCCCTCCCTCCAGGGTCCACAGTGCAAGGCAAACTTCCCCCTCTGCCCAGGCTGTGGGCCCAAGCCCTAATTTCCCAGCACCCACTGCTGGATTACTTACCCCCAGCAGCTACCCCAGGGCACAGAGACTGTCTTGTGCTGCCAGTGTCTCCATGGTCATGTGGCCTGGCCTAGGGCAGTTTCCTTTGCATCTCTCCTGGGCCCTGACACATGACCCAGGGGCTCCTGGGATACCCCAGAATACTGATCCCCAGTAGATGGAGCACTGATCTTATTCTTAGCAGGACAAACGGATCCCCAGTAGATGGAGCACTGATCTTATACTTAGCAGGACAAACTGATCCCCAGTAGATGGAGCACTGATCTTATACTTAGCAGGACAAACTGATCCCCAGTAGATGGAGCACTGATCTTATACTTAGCAGGACAAACTGATCCCCAGTAGATGGAGCACTGATCTTATTCTTAGCAGGACAAACGGATCCCCAGTAGATGGAGCACTGATCTTATTCTTAGCAGGACAAACTGATCCCCAGTAGATGGAGCACTGATCTTATACTTAGCAGGATAAAACTGATCCCCAGTAGATGGAGCACTGATCTTATACTTAGCAGGACAAACTGATCCCCAGTAGATGGAGCACTGATCTTATACTTAGCAGGACAAACGGATCCCCAGTAGATGGAGCACTGATCTTATACTTAGCAGGACAAACTGATCCCCAGTAGATGGAGCACTGATCTTATACTTAGCAGGACAAACTGATCCCCAGTAGATGGAGCACTGATCTTATACTTAGCAGGACAAACTGATCCCCAGTAGATGGAGCACTGATCTTATTCTTAGCAGGACAAACTGATCCCCAGTAGATGGAGCACTGATCTTATACTTAGCAGGATAAACTGATCCCCAGTAGATGGAGCACTGATCTTATACTTAGCAGGACAAACGGATCCCCAGTAGATGGAGCACTGATCTTATACTTAGCAGGACAAACTGATCCCCAGTAGATGGAGCACTGATCTTATTCTTAGCAGGACAAACGGATCCCCAGTAGATGGAGCACTGATCTTATTCTTAGCAGGATAAACTGATCCCCAGTAGATGGAGCACTGATCTTATACTTAGCAGGACAAACGGATCCCCAGTAGATGGAGCACTGATCTTATACTTAGCAGGACAAACTGATCCCCAGTAGATGGAGCACTGATCTTATTCTTAGCAGGACAAACGGATCCCCAGTAGATGGAGCACTGATCTTATTCTTAGCAGGACAAACTGATCCCCAGTAGATGGAGCACTGATCTTATACTTAGCAGGATAAACTGATCCCCAGTAGATGGAGCACTGATCTTATACTTAGCAGGACAAACGGATCCCCAGTAGATGGAGCACTGATCTTATACTTAGCAGGACAAACTGATCCCCAGTAGATGGAGCACTGATCTTATACTTAGCAGGACAAACTGATCCCCAGTAGATGGAGCACTGATCTTATACTTAGCAGGACAAACTGATCCCCAGTAGATGGAGCACTGATCTTATACTTAGCAGGACAAACGGATCCCCAGTAGATGGAGCACTGATCTTATACTTAGCAGGATAAAACTGATCCCCAGTAGATGGAGCACTGATCTTATACTTAGCAGGATAAACTGATCCCCAGTAGATGGAGCACTGATCTTATTCTTAGCAGGACAAACTGATCCCCAGTAGATGGAGCACTGATCTTATACTTAGCAGGATAAACTGATCCCCAGTAGATGGAGCACTGATCTTATACTTAGCAGGACAAACTGATCCCCAGTAGATGGAGCACTGATCTTATACTTAGCAGGATAAAACTGATCCCCAGTAGATGGAGCACTGATCTTATACTTAGCAGGACAAACTAATCCCCAGTAGATGGAGCACTGATCTTATTCTTAGCAGGACAAACTGATCCCCAGTAGATGGAGCACTGATCTTATACTTAGCAGGACAAACTGATCCCCAGTAGATGTAGCACTGATCTTATACTTAGCAGGACAAACTGATCCCCAGTAGATGGAGCACTGATCTTATACTTAGCAGGACAAACTGATCCCCAGTAGATGGAGCACTGATCTTATACTTAGCAGGACAAACTGATCCCCAGTAGATGGAGCACTGATCTTATACTTAGCAGGATAAAACTGATCCCCAGTAGATGGAGCACTGATCTTATACTTAGCAGGATAAAACGGATCCCCAATAGATGGAGCACTGATCTTATACTTAGCAGGATAAAACGGATCCCCAATAGATGGAGCACTGATCTTATACTTAGCAGGACAAACGGATCCCCAGTAGATGGAGCACTGATCTTATACTTAGCAGGACAAACTGATCCCCAGTAGATGGAGCACTGATCTTATACTTAGCAGGACAAACTGATCCCCAGTAGATGGAGCACTGATCTTATACTTAGCAGGACAAACTGATCCCCAGTAGATGGAGCACTGATCTTATACTTAGCCGAACAAACGGATCCCCAGTAGATGGAGCACTGATCTTATACTTAGCAGGACAAACTGATCCCCAGTAGATGGAGCACTGATCTTATACTTAGCAGGACAAACTGATCCCCAGTAGATGGAGCACTGATCTTATACTTAGCAGGACAAACTGATCCCCAGTAGATGGAGCACTGATCTTATACTTAGCAGGACAAACTGATCCCCAGTAGATGGAGCACTGATCTTATACTTAGCAGGACAAACTGATCCCCAGTAGATGGAGCACTGATCTTATACTTAGCAGGACAAACTGATCCCCAGTAGATGGAGCACTGATCTTATACTTAGCAGGACAAACGGATCCCCAGTAGATGGAGCACTGATCTTATACTTAGCAGGACAAACTGATCCCCAGTAGATGGAGCACTGATCTTATTCTTAGCAGGACAAACTGATCCCCAGTAGATGGAGCACTGATCTTATACTTAGCAGGACAAACGGATCCCCAGTAGATGGAGCACTGATCTTATACTTAGCAGGATAAAACTGATCCCCAGTAGATGGAGCACTGATCTTATACTTAGCAGGACAAACGGATCCCCAGTAGATGGAGCACTGATCTTATACTTAGCAGGATAAAACTGATCCCCAGTAGATGGAGCACTGATCTTATACTTAGCAGGACAAACTGATCCCCAGTAGATGGAGCACTGATCTTATACTTAGCAGGACAAACTGATCCCCAGTAGATGGAGCACTGATCTTATACTTAGCAGGACAAACTGATCCCCAGTAGATGGAGGACTGGTCTTATACTTAGCAGGACAAACTGATCCCCAGTAGATGGAGCACTGATCTTATACTTAGCAGGACAAACTGGTCCCCAGTAGATGGAGCACTGATCTTATACTTAGCAGGACAAACTGATCCCCAGTAGATGGAGCACGTATCTTATACTTAGCAGGACAAACTGATCCCCAGTAGATGGAGCACTGATCTTATACTTAGCAGGACAAACTGATCCCCAGTAGATGGAGCACTGATCTTATACTTAGCAGGACAAACTGATCCCCAGTAGATGGAGGACTGGTCTTATACTTAGCAGGACAAACGGATCCCCAATAGATGGAGCACTGATCTTATACTTAGCAGGACAAACTGATCCCCAGTAGATGGAGCACTGATCTTATACTTAGCAGGACAAACTGATCCCCAGTAGATGGAGCACTGATCTTATACTTAGCAGGACAAACTGATCCCCAGTAGATGGAGCACTGATCTTATACTTAGCAGGACAAACTGATCCCCAGTAGATGGAGCACTGATCTTATACTTAGCAGGAAAACTGATCCCCAAACTGATCTTAGCAGGACAAACTGATCCCCAGTAGATGGAGCACTGATCTTATACTTAGCAGGACAAACTGATCCCCAGTAGATGGAGCACTGATCTTATACTTAGCAGGACAAACTGATCCCCAGTAGATGGAGGACTGGTCTTATACTTAGCAGGACAAACTGATCCCCAGTAGATGGAGCACTGATCTTATACTTAGCAGGACAAACTGATCCCCAGTAGATGGAGCACTGATCTTATACTTAGCAGGACAAACGGATCCCCAATAGATGGAGCACTGATCTTATACTTAGCAGGACAAACTGATCCCCAGTAGATGGAGCACTGATCTTATACTTAGCAGGACAAACTGATCCCCAGTAGATGGAGACTGGTCTTATACTTAGCAGGACAAACGGATCCCCAATAGATGGAGCACTGATCTTATACTTAGCAGGACAAACTGATCCCCAGTAGATGGAGCACTGATCTTATACTTAGCAGGACAAACTGATCCCCAGTAGATGGAGCACTGATCTTATACTTAGCAGGACAAACTGATCCCCAGTAGATGGAGCACTGATCTTATACTTAGCAGGACAAAACTGATCCCCAGTAGATGGAGCACTGATCTTATACTTAGCAGGACAAACTGATCCCCAGTAGATGGAGCACTGATCTTATACTTAGCAGGACAAACTGATCCCCAGTAGATGGAGCACTGATCTTATACTTAGCAGGACAAACTGATCCCCAGTAGATGGAGCACTGATCTTATACTTAGCAGGACAAACTGAATCCCAGTAGATGGAGCACTGATCTTATACTTAGCAGGACAAACGGATCCCCAGTAGATGGAGCACTGATCTTATACTTAGCAGGACAAACGGATCCCCAATAGATGGAGCACTGATCTTATACTTAGCAGGACAAACTGATCCCCAGTAGATGGAGCACTGATCTTATACTTAGCAGGACAAACTGATCCCCAGTAGATGGAGCACTGATCTTATACTTAGCAGGACAAACTGATCCCCAGTAGATGGAGCACTGATCTTATACTTAGCAGGACAAACTGATCCCCAGTAGATGGAGCACTGATCTTATACTTAGCAGGACAAACTGATCCCCAGTAGATGGAGCACTGATCTTATACTTAGCAGGACAAACTGATCCCCAGTAGATGGAGCACTGGTCTTATACTTAGCAGGATAAAACGGATCCCCAGTAGATGGAGACTGGTCTTATACTTAGCAGGACAAACTGATCCCAGTAGATGGAGCACTGATCTTATACTTAGCAGGATAAAACGGATCCCCAGTAGATGGAGCACTGATCTTATACTTAGCAGGACAAACTGATCCCCAGTAGATGGAGCACTGATCTTATACTTAGCAGGAACAAACTGATCCCATAGATGGAGCACTGATCTTATACTTAGCAGGACAAACGGATCCCCAATAGATGGAGCACTGATCTTATACTTAGCAGGACAAACTGATCCCCAGTAGATGGAGGACTGGTCTTATACTTAGCAGGACAAAACTGATCCCCAGTAGATGGAAGCACTGATCTTATACTTAGCAGGATAAAACGGATCCCCAGTAGATGGAGCACTGATCTTATACTTAGCAGGACAAAACTGATCCCCAGTAGATGGAGCACTGATCTATATACTTAGCAGGACAAAACTGATCCCAGTAGATGGAGCACTGATCTTATACTTAGCAGGATAAACGGATCCCCAGTAGATGGAGCACTGACTTATACTAGCAGGACAAACTGATCCCCAGTAGATGGGAGCACTGATCTGTATACTTAGCAGGACAAACTGATCCCCAGTAGATGGAGCACTGATCTTATACTTAGCAGGACAAACTGATCCCCAGTAGATGGAGCACGGATCTTATACTTAGCAGGACAAACTGATCCCCAGTAGATGGAGCACTGATCTTATACTTAGCAGGATAAAACTGATCCCCAGTAGATGGAGCACTGATCTTATACTTAGCCGAACAAACGGATCCCCAATAGATGGAGCACTGATCTTATACTTAGCAGGATAAAACTGATCCCCAGTAGATGGAGCACTGATCTTATACTTAGCAGGACAAACGGATCCCCAGTAGATGGAGCACTGATCTTATACTTAGCAGGATAAAACTGATCCCCAGTAGATGGAGCACTGATCTTATACTTAGCAGGATAAGAAACTGATCCCCAGTAGATGGAGCACTGATCTTATACTTAGCAGGACAAACTGATCCCCAGTAGATGGAGCACTGATCTTATACTTAGCAGGACAAACGGATCCCCAGTAGATGGAGCACTGATCTTATACTTAGCAGGACAAACGGATCCCCAATAGATGGAGCACTGATCTTATACTTAGCAGGATAAAACTGATCCCCAGTAGATGGAGCACTGATCTTATACTTAGCAGGACAAACTGATCCCCAGTAGATGGAGGACTGGTCTTTGGTTAGTCTTTGGTATGTGCACAGATAGGACATATGTAACACAGTCTTTGTCCATATTTGTCCGTATTTTGCCAAGTCTACAGTCTTCTGGATTCCAATGTGTCCAGCGAAGAATGGTCATGAACAATCTTGAGGACCTTCAGACGAGCAACTGGAGGAACTGAATTTATTATGACAGAGTAAGAAGCCACCCTGGGAATCGAGGTTCAAATTCTCAGAAGTCCACAGATGCATCTGTCATTTTGAAGAGGAGATCCGACTGTAGGGGAGAAAAAATGTCTAATGCCTTGAGGGTTTTTTCTTCAGAAGTCCCAATGGGAATCTATAGAAAGAGAAGACTTCCCATGATCAGAGTAGACCTTCTAACAGATGTCTCCACTCATCAAACGGCAACTTAATAGCAAGCAATTCACGATCACCCACATCATATTTGCCTTCAGAGGAAGAAAGTTTCTTGCAAAAAGAAAGACGTTGGATAAAGCCGACCTATGGGCCGACCTATGGGCCCCACAGGCAAAGTTTCCACTTTCAATGGCGGAGAAGGGTGTGGATGGACAGGGGCTAAGGTAAAATGTTGTATTTCATCTTCAAAGGCTAGCTGAGCATCAGGAGTCCAAGCAAATTCCTTAGCAGAATGAATCTTTGATAAAAGTTGGCAAATCCAACAAATCTTTGGACGTTCTGGGATTGGTAGGGACAGGCCATTGGAGAAAGGCAATTCCTCCTGAAGAGATCACAAATCCCAAAAACTGAGTGGAGAACCTACCAAAAGTAGTCTTTTTAACATCAACATAATATCCTTCCAAGCAGGAAGAGAAAACTTAAGTGTCATCCAAATGGACAACTAAGAAATTACCCAAATAGTCCCTGAAGATATTGTTCACATTGTGCTGGAAAGTTGCAGATGCATAACCGAGACCAAATGGCATCACTCCAGACAACGATCTGTTGAACTAGGAGCAGAGCAAGAAAGAAGCTCTTTGTAGCATCCAGATAGGTCCAAATGCCCCCAATCTCTCCAGACAATGATCTGTTGAACTTGGAGCAGAGCAAGAAAGAAGCTCTTTGTAGCATCCAGATAGGTCCAGATGCCCCCAATCTCTCCAGACAATGATCTGTTGAACTTGGAGCAGAGCAAGAAAGAAGCTCTTTGTAGCATCCAGATAGGTCCAGATGCCCCCAATCTCTCCAGACAACAATCTGTTGAACTAGGAGCGGAGCAAGGAGCTCTTTGTAGCATCCAGATAGGTCCAGATGTCCCCAATCTCTCCAGACAACAATCTGTTGAACTAGGAGCGGAGCAAGGAGCTCTTTGTAGCATCCAGATAGGTCCAGATGTCCCCAATCTCTCCAGACAACAATCTGTTGAACTAGGAGCGGAGCAAGGAGCTCTTTGTAGCATCCAGAGAGGGGTGAAACCACTGCCCCAACCTGAGTCTTTTCAGAGAGTCTGTGGTTGCACACTATGAAGTTTGCTCAATCCCCATTGAAACATTGGGGTAGAAGAACCTTCGCTTCTGGAGGGTGTGTACAAGTAGAAGAAGCAGCCCCTTGAGGGGTAAGTGAGGGTTCTCTAGTAGAAGAGGAAGGGTTGGCAGAGGTGGCTTCATTTAGCAGCTGTGTCTGGATCTGTAGATACCACCCAGCAGATCCCCCAAGGCTTGTGTCAGCCAATGGGAGAGGGATCCCCAGAAGGCACCATGTTTGTGGAGTGATACTGACAGATACTCACGGCTTATGGAGCCAAGATGAGGTGATACCTCCCCTAATGGAACAGCAGAATGGGACAGGCCACGTGGGGGGGTGGCAGAAGTGCCATAGCAGGGAAACACTTCCCAGTTGTGGTATCTGAGAGTTTAAAATGATATTTAATCAATAATTTCCCCAATTGATTCCCTATAGAAGGAAACACAAGAGCATTAATGACCCCCTCCGTGTGGGGTAACTCCCCGACGTCAGGACATTCATCGGAATGAAGAGGAAAGCATTTCATAACTACAGTCAGAGGGAACAGAAGCCCCTTAAGGCCTATAAATACCACTGCAGCGGAGAGCGGAGATACCAAACGGGGAGCTGAGTGCTACATGTGCAAAGTCTAATACCTTTATATATATATAATGTCGCCCCATTTACAGACAAGGGCCCAGGGGCAGAGACAATACCCCCGGGGTGCGCTCAGACTCCCTTACATCCGGTACCTAGGGATTGGAGGGAAGCGGATGAAATCCAGTTATATAAAAGGCATCACAATCTCAGCCTGGCAATTATAGGCCAGTAAGTCTCCCAGAGCTGTGGGGAAAAGCTGAGGGGGAAAATGATACAAGGGGTGAAAAGCAGATTTGGGGGATTTTGCCCAATTTTCCTGTAAGGATAAAGGTTTGGGTGGGTGAAACGTAATGTGGGGTACATACCCCTGTTTCCTAGCTCTGTGGGAAAAGCTGAGGTTGGCAGGATAGGGTGAAGGGTATCGATCACAGTTACCAATGCCATTATTACCCCATCTCCTCAGGCCCAGTGCCTGGCGCTTACCCCCCCCCCCCCCCAGCCATTCTGCCCTGTCCCTCATTTCCCATAATTTCCCATATCCACTCACCAACCTAAGGGATGTTCCCTAAATACCCTCCTTTATCCCCAAGATCCCCCCAAAATACTTATTCCCCCTCCTATCACCCCTGGGCTTCATAACTCTCTAATAATTGCCCCCCCCCCCCCCCAGAGACTGGCACCTCTCCAGTCCGTAAAGAATCCTGCTGCCAGGAGCCCCTGCTCTTTCCCTGCCAATGCCAATCTGCCAGTCTCTGCCAATGTCACTCTGCCAGTCTCTGCTAATGCCACTCTGCCAGTTTCTCTGCCAGTGTCACTCTGCCAATTCTGCCAGTCTCTCTGTCAATGCCACTCTGCCAGTCTCTCTGTCAATGTCACTCTGCCAGTCTCTCTGCCAATGCCACTCAGCCAGTCTCTGCCAATGTCACTCTGCCAGTCTCTGCCAATGCCATTCTGTCAATGCCACTCTGCCTCTCCTTCTGCCAATGCCACTCTGCCAGTCTCTCTGCCAATGCCAGTCTCTGCCAATGTCACTCTGACAGTCTTTGCCAATGCCATTCTGCCAGTCTCTCTGCCAATGCCACTCTGCCAGTCTCTCTGTCAATGCCACTCTGCCAGTTTCTCTGCCAATGCCACTCTGCCAGTCTCTCTGCCAATGTCACTCTGCCAGTCTCTCTGCAAATGTCACTCTGCCAGTCTCTCTGCCAATGCCACTCCTTCTGCCAATTCCACTCTGCCAGTCTCTCTATCAATGCCACTCTGCCAGTCTCTGCCAATGCCAATCTGCCAGTCTCTGCCAATGTCACTCTGCCGGTCTCTGCTAATGCCACTCTGCCAGTTTATATGCCAATGTCACTCTGCCAGTCTCTGCCAATGCCATTCTGCCAGTCTCTCTGCCAGTCTCTCTGTCAATGCCACTCTGCCAGTCTCTCTGTCAATGCCACTCTGCCAGTTTCTCTGTCAATGTCACTCTGCCAGTCTCTCTGCCAATGCCACTCTGCCAGTCTGTCTGCCAATGCCACTCTGCCAGTCTGTCTGCCAATGTCACTCTGACATTGCCACTCTGCCAGTCTCTCTGTCAATGTCTCTCTGCCAATGCCACTCTGCCACTCCTTCTGCCAATGCCACTCTGCCAGTCTCTCTGTCAAAGCCACTCTGCCAATCTCTCTGCCAGATTTTAGACGTTATACCCCTATAGCCCTTCTATGTGAGGAGAAGTACAGGCTGAGGCTGTTGGTCAAGCTATTGCTGAGCACTTTAAAAATAAAATTGACACCATCCGAAGTGACATTGCACAACTTCATCCCCATAACCATTCCCCTCCCCCCCTACATGCCCCCCAGTCTCTTCTTGGCTCCTTCCCCCCAGTGACTGAAGTCTCAAAACTGCTGTCTCCCTCCCACCTTACTACCTGCCCACTTGATCCCATTCCTACCAAACTTCTACGTAATGCCAACCCCTGTCTTATCAAAGCCTTAACTCATCTATTCAATCTCTCGCTCTCTACTGGAATCTTTCCCTCCCAACTGAAACATGCACTGGTAACCCCTATTCTGAAAAAACCCTCCCTAGATCCTTCCAATCCTACTAACCTCCGACCTATCTCTCTGCTCCCATTCATCTCCAAACTGCTTGAGCGCCTAGTATACACCCGACTGGCGCTATTCCTCTCTGACAATAACCTCCTGGATCCCCTACAATCTGGGTTTAGACAACAACATTCCACCGAAACTGCTCTAACCCGACTAACAAATGGCCTACTTTCGGCTAAAGCCAAAAAACACTACTCGCTACTAATACTTCTCGATCTCTCTGCTGCTTCTGACACTGTGGATCCCCCTCTTCTCCCCCAGACTCTCCGCTCTCTTGGCCTTCGTGACACTGCCTTATCCTGGTTTCCATCTTATCTCTCAGATCCTTCAGTGTCTCTTACAATGGGGAATCATCTTCTCCCCTGCCTCTTTCTGTTGGGGTTCCTCAAGGCTCTGCCCTGGGCCCCTTACTATTTTCTCTCTATACCTCCTCACTTGGCAAACTAATCAGTTCTTCTGGCTGTCAGTCCCACCTCTATGCTGGGGATACTCAGATCTATCTTTCCTCTCCTGATCTCAACCCAGAGCTTCTAACTGGCGTCTCTCCCTGCCTGGCCGCTATCTCCACTTGGATGTCCCAACGTTACCTCAAATTAACCCTCTCTAAAACTGAACTGGTTCTCTTTCCCCCATCCAACGCCCACATTGTTCCCGAGGTATCTATAACGGTTAACAATTCTACCATCACCCCATCTTCCCAGGCCCGGGGCCTTGGGGTTATCCTTGATTCTGCCCTGTCCTTCACCCCTCATATCCAATCACTTATCAAATCATGTCACTTTCACCTAAGAAATATCTCCAAAATCCGATCATTTATCACCCAAGATGCTGCCAAAATTCTTATTCACTCTCTTATAATATCCCGCCTGGACTACTGTAACTCCCTATTAATTGGCCTTCCCCTCCAAAGCCTGTCCCCTCTCCAGTCCATAATGAATACTGCTGCCAGGCTCATACACCTCTCCGACCGCTCCTCCTCTGCCGTGCCGCTCTGCCAGTCCCTGCCGTGCCACTCTGCCAGTCCCTGCCGTGCCACTCTGCCAGTCCCCCTGCCGTGCCACTCTGCCAGTCCCTGCACTGGCTTCCCCTACCATCCAGGATAAAATTCAAGCTATTGACCCTCACATATAAAGCAGTCCATAACTCTGCCCCACCCTACATCTCTGAACTCATCTCTAGGTACCACCCAACCCGCTTGTTACCCCCCTACTGACCTGCCCCCCAACTCCTCTCTCATTCCCCCCTCACACACTCGCATTCAAGCCTGTGCAAGGGCTGCCCCCCTTCTCTGGGATTCGCTCCCACAAACTGTCAGACTTTCTCCCAATCTCTCTGCCTTCAAGAGATCTCTAAAAACACATTTATTTAGAGAGGCTTCCCCTAATCTAGTTTAGCAACACCCTGTGCCCCCCCTCTCACAACTCTGGTCATGCCCATTCCCACACCTTGTGTCTCAACCCTTTCTCCTTGTAGATTGTAAGCTCTTTTGGGCAGGGCCCTCTTCCCCTCCTGTATCGGTTACTGATTGCTTTATATGTTACTCCTTGTAGAGTGTAAGCTCTTTTGGGCAGGGCTCCCTTCCCCTCCTGTATCGGTTACTGATTGCTTTATATGTTACTCCTTGTAGAGTGTAAGCTCTTTGGGGCAGGGCTCTCTTCCCCTCTTGTATCGGTTACTGATTGCTTTATATGTTACTCCTTGTAGAGTGTAAGCTCTTTTGGGCAGGGCTCTCTTCCCCTCTTGTATCGGTTACTGATTGCTTTATATGTTACTCCTTGTAGAGTGTAAGCTCTTTTGGGCAGGGCTCCCTTCCCCTCCTGTATCGGTTACTGATTGCTTTATATGTTACTCCTTGTAGAGTGTAAGCTCTTTGGGGCAGGGCTCTCTTCCCCTCCTGTATCGGTTACTGATTGCTTTATATGTTACTCCTTGTAGAGTGTAAGCTCTTTTGGGCAGGGCTCCCTTCCCCTCCTGTATCGGTTACTGATTGCTTTATATGTTACTCCTTGTAGAGTGTAAGCTCTTTGGGGCAGGGCTCCCTTCCCCTCCTGTATCGGTTACTGATTGCTTTATATGTTACTCCTTGTAGAGTGTAAGCTCTTTTGGGCAGGGCTCCCTTCCCCTCCTGTATCGGTTACTGATTGCTTTATATGTTACTCCTTGTAGAGTGTAAGCTCTTTGGGGCAGGGCTCCCTTCCCCTCCTGTATCGGTTACTGATTGCTTTATATGTTACTCCTTGTAGAGTGTAAGCTCTTTTGGGCAGGGCTCCCTTCCCCTCCTGTATCGGTTACTGATTGCTTTATATGTTACTCCTTGTAGAGTGTAAGCTCTTTGGGGCAGGGCTCCCTTCCCCTCTTGTATCGGTTACTGATTGCTTTATATGTTACTCCTTGTAGAGTGTAAGCTCTTTTGGGCAGGGCCCTCTTCACCTTTTGTATCGGTTATTGATTGCTTTATATGTTACTCCTTGTAGAGTGTAAGCTCTTTTGGGCAGGGCTCCCTTCCCCCCCTGTATCGGTTACTGATTGCTTTATATGTTACTCTGTATGTCCAATGTATGTAACCCACTTATTGTACAGCGCTGCGGGATATGTTGGCGCTTTATAAATAAATGTTAATGTAATGTAATGTAAATGGGCAGGAGGTGGGGGCCACATACCCCTATTCTGCAGGCTTTTGGGGAGAACTAATGAGTTGGGCTGAGGAGAGGGGGTAGGAGCTGGGTGGGGGTACAGCTAAGCGGGGATACCCCTGCTCCCCAGATTGGTGGGATAAGGGAAGGGATAGATGCTCCTAGCTCTGTGAAGAGAATCTGAAAGAATAAGGAAGGTAGGGGGTAGATTTGGCACAGATACCCCTATACCCCCCCTGTATGCCAGCCCTGTCAGGAGAGAAGCTGAGGGAATAAGGAAGGTAGGGGGTAGATTTGGCACAGATACCCCTATATACCCCCCTGTATGCCAGCCCTGTCAGGAGAGAAGCTGAGGGAATAAGGAAGGTAGGGGGTAGATTTGGCACAGATACCCCTATATACCCCCCTGTATGCCAGCCCTGTCAGGAGAGAAGCTGAGGGAATAAGGAAGGTAGGGGGTAGATTTGGCACAGATACCCCTATATACCCCCCTGTATGCCAGCCCTGTCAGGAGAGAAGCTGAAGAATAAGGAAGGTAGGGGGTAGATTTGGCACAGATACCCCTATACCCCCCTGTATGCCAGCCCTGTCAGGAGAGAAGCTGAGGGAATAAGGAAGGTAGGGGGGTAGATTTGGCACAGATACCCCTATATACCCCCCTGTATGCCAGCCCTGTCAGGAGAGAAGGTAGGGGGTAGATTTGGCACAGATACCCCTATACCCCCCCTGTATGCCAGCCCTGTCAGGAGAGAAGCTGAGGGAATAAGGAAGGTAGGGGGTAGATTTGGCACAGATACCCCTATACCCCCCCTGTATGCCAGCCCTGTCAGGAGAGAAGCTGAGGGAATAAGGAAGGTAGGGGGTAGATTTGGCACAGATACCCCTATACCCCCCCCTGTATGCCAGCCCTGTCAGGAGAGAAGCTGAGGGAATAAGGAAGGTAGGGGGTAGATTTGGCACAGATACCCCCCTGTATGCCAGCCCTGTCAGGAGAGAAGCTGAGGGAATAAGGAAGGTAGGGGGTAGATTTGGCACAGATACCCCTATACCCCCCCTGTATGCCAGCCCTGTCAGGAGAGAAGGTAGGGGGGTAGATTTGGCACAGATACCCCTATACCCCCCTGTATGCCAGCCCTGTCAGGAGAGAAGCTGAGGGAATAAGAAGGGAGAAGGCGGGGTGAGAAACTGTGAGGGAAAAGGCGGGACCTTTCTGTCTGGGAGTGGGCGGGGCCAGAGACTGGTAGGATTACAGGAGAGGCGTGACTATGTGCGGGAGTGGGCGTGGCCAGAGACTGGGAAGATTACAGGAGAGGCGTGACTATGTGCGGGAGTGGGCGTGGCCAGAGACTGGGAAGATTACAGGAGAGGCGTGACTATGTGCGGGAGTGGGCGTGGCCAGAGACTGGTAGGATTACAGGAGAGGCGTGGCCATGCGCGGTAGGAGCGGGAGGGGGCGGGTCCCGGCCGGTAGGAGTGTCGGGGGGCGGAGCCAGGCTGACAGGGGTGGGAGGGGGCAGTTGGGCCCGGGATGGGGGGGTAGGAATCTCCGAGCTGCAGTCCGTGAGCTCCGCCTGACTCTCCCCAGTACCCGAGGTGCCAGTGAGGGGGTTCTAGAGCGCGGTTCCGTCCAGCTCCGGTTCCAGCAGGTCAGTTCCCGCCTTCCCGCCATTTTGCGCGCACACTGAGTGAGGGGGGGGGGTCCGGTAATGCGCGCTCCCGCCTCCCACCGGGCCGGGGTATGTAGGGCTGGGGTGGGTCGGTCCCACAATGCCCCGGGGGGGGGGTTAGAGGCGGTTAGACCCCCCCGGGCAGATTGGGCACAACATGGCGCCTCCCCCCCCCCCAAGCTGCCATTTTTGTTTTTCTTTTGTCTGAAATTTTCTTCTCAAACTGTCTGAGAATGTGGGAGAGGCCGGGGGGCCCTCAGGGGGGCAGCTCCATGCCTTCCTCTGCCTGCACCGGCCCTCCCACCCCCCCCAGGGGCATTAACCCCCCCAGCCGCTTCCTTTAGCCCCTGGGCAAGGGGTATTTATATGGTGCCCCTCAGGGTGGTCCCTGGAATGGGTGCGGCCTGCCCCCCTGCTATTGCCCCTATACCCAGTGGCACTGCCCCCCCCTCTCCCAGGGGTATCTGTGCTATTGCCCCCATAGCAGATCCCCTATACCCAGTGGCACTGCCCCCCCTCTCCCAGGGGTATCTGTGCTATTGCCCCCATAGCAGATCCCCTATACCCAGTGGCATTGCCCCCCCCCTCTCCCAGGGGTATCTGTGCTATTGCCCCCATAGCAGATCCCCTATACCCAGTGGCACTGCCCCCCCCTCTCCCAGGGGTATCTGTGCTATTGCCCCCATAGCAGATCCCCTATACCCAGTGGCACTGCCCCCCCTCTCCCAGGGGTATCTGTGCTATTGCCCCCATAGCAGATCCCCTATACCCAGTGGCACTGCCCCCCCTCTCCCAGGGGTATCTGTGCTATTGCCCCCATAGCAGATCCCCTATACCCAGTGGCACTGCCCCCCCTCTCCCAGGGGTATCTGTGCTATTGCCCCCATAGCAGATCCCCTATACCCAGTGGCACTGCCCCCCCCTCTCCCAGGGGTATCTGTGCTATTGCCCCCATAGCAGATCCCCTATACCCAGTGGCACTGCCCCCCCCCTCTCCCAGGGGTATCTGTGCTTTTGCCCCCATAGCAGATCCCCTATACCCAGTGGCACTGCCCCCCCTCTCCCAGGGGTATCTGTGCTATTGCCCCCATAGCAGATCCCCTATACCCAGTGGCATTGCCCCCCCCTCTCCCAGGGGTATCTGTGCTATTGCCCCCATAGCAGATCCCCTATACCCAGTGGCACTGCCCCCCCCCTCTCCCAGGGGTATCTGTGCTATTGCCCCCATAGCAGATCCCCTATACCCAGTGGCACTGCCCCCCCTCTCCCAGGGGTATCTGTGCTATTGCCCCCATAGCAGATCCCCTATACCCAGTGGCACTGCCCACCCTCTCCCAGGGGTATCTGTGCTATTGCCCCCATAGCAGATCCCCTATACCCAGTGGCACTGCCCCCCCCCCTCTCCCAGGGGTATCTGTGCTTTTGCCCCCATAGCAGATCCCCTATACCCAGTGGCACTGCCCCCCCCCTCTCCCAGGGGTATCTGTGCTTTTGCCCCCATAGCAGATCCCCCATACCCAGTGGCACTGCCCCCCCCCCTCTCCCAGGGGTATCTGTGCTTTTGCCCCCATAGCAGATCCCCTATACCCAGTGGGGGTGCTGTGTGGCATTTCAGCCCCCCTTCTCATAGGGGTATCTGTGCTATTGCCCCCATAGCAGATCCCCTATACCCAGTGGCACTGCCCCCCCCCCTCTCCCAGGGGTATCTGTGCTTTTGCCCCCATAGCAGATCCCCTATACCCAGTGGCACTGCCCCCCCCCCTCTCCCAGGGGTATCTGTGCTTTTGCCCCCATAGCAGATCCCCTATACCCAGTGGGGGTGCTGTGTGGCATTTCAGCCCCCCTTCTCATAGGGGTATCTGTGCTATTGCCCCCATAGCAGATCCCCTATACCCAGTGGCATTGCACCCCCCCTCTCCCAGGGGTATCTGTGCTATTGCCCCCATAGCAGATCCCCTATACCCAGTGGCATTGCACCCCCCCTCTCCCAGGGGTATCTGTGCTATTGCCCCCATAGCAGATCCCCTATACCCAGTGGCATTGCCCCCCCCTCTCCCAGGGGTATCTGTGCTATTGCCCCCATAGCAGATCCCCTATACCCAGTAGGAGTGCTTTGTGGCATTTCAGCCCCCCTTCTCATAGGGGTATCTGTGCTATTGCCCCCATAGCAGATCCCCTATACCCAGTAGGAGTGCTTTGTGGCATTTCAGCCCCCCTTCTCATAGGGGTATCTGTGCTATTGCCCCCATAGCAGATCCCCTATACCCAGTAGGAGTGCTTTGTGGCATTGCAGACCCCCTCTCCCAGGGGTATCTGTGCTATTGCCCCCATAGCAGATCCCCTATACCCTGTGGGGGTGCTGTGTGGCATTTCAGCCCCCCTTCTCACAGGGGTATCTGTGCTATTGCCCCCAGATGGTGCCCCTTCCTGCTGAGGCATGTGTGTGTATCTCTCATTACTCCGCTGCTAGTGGGGGTATTTATATCACCCCCTTCTCTCCCCAGGGTGCATTTATGTATAAACCCCCCCCCCCCCGGCCCCAAACAAAGCTCCCTGCAGGGGGGGGGTAGGACGCAGGTTTCCGTCAGACGCTCATTAATACTGGGGCTGTGGATGTGGCACTGGCGCAGGATGGGGGCCACACACACCTACACGGGGCCCCGTCTCACTAAATCTGCTATTCGCTGTTGCCATAACGACTGACCGCCTCCTCTCCAGCTTATTTTTGAGTGGAGCTGCGGGGCCCCATCCTGTGTGTGGAGCTACTTGTGGCCTGTGCGTCTGGGTGGCCCTTCCGTGCGTAGCTGGGGGGGGGTAACTAGTGTTATTCCTGTCTCTGGCCCCCGTGCTGCTCAATAACAACTCCCTGTATCTGCCTGTTCCCAAATATTAATACCCTAAGGAATGCCCCCCCCCCCCCCCCCCCGGCCTTTATTGGGAAACTCCGCGACTCCTGTTATTCCTGCGCCACCGATCCCTCGGCTTCATTTTATATCAGATTTATACACAATCAACTCATTGCCCCCCCTCCCTTCATATGGGGGTCCCGGTGTAAAGAATGTACCTCCTACAGTGGGGCAAAAGGCTTGGTGTTTACCCCATATGTGCCCCAATGTCTGTAGCCACAAAGGCCCAGGAGTCAAATGAAAGAGCAGGAGAAACGCTCAGGTGTCGGGGGATTAATACTACCTACTAAATGCCCCAGGGGGGGGTATCCTGAGCTTGGAGTACTGTTCCCTGGACTTCACCAACTCTGCCCCCCCCCTCGGGGCAGAAAGGGGTAATGTTACCTGGGCACGGATCTTGGGCTACTCAGGAAACTGACGGGGGCACCCACAATACACCCCTGGCTGCTGAGGGGCCCCACTAACAGGGATTGCACCCTTGGTTATTGCTTGGGCAGACCTGTGGGTATGGGTTGGCATTGAACTGGGCAAGGATGTGGGGCCCCATGTGATCCTGAATCAGCCAGTCAGGTTTGTGCCTTGGACTCTGTGTTGTTCTTGGTGCACATGTGGGTAAGTGCCACGCCTGGGGGGGCACAGTACTGGGGGTGGGGGCTGCTGAATGTATTGAGATGTGTATAATAAATGCACATTTCCCTTGTGTGGGGTGGGAGTGGGGCAGTTTATAGGTAGCTCAGGGGTATCTATCCTTCTGACTTGTTGCCCTATAATATGGAGCAGGCATGTTAGACAGATGCTTTAGAGGTAACATGTTGCCCTTCTTGCCCCCCCCCAGACCTTTCTTACACTTTCACCCACTTGGCCATTGAGTTTGGGTGCCTGGGGCAGCAGCCATCTTGGTTTTCTCATTTATTTGTATAGAACTCAAATATGGTGTACAGTACCGGGGCCCAGGGGGTAAAGGGAGGTATGTTCTGCCCATGGCTCTCTGGGCTTCCTTGCCACTGCCCCAAACAGACTAATTGCCCCTAGTGTGTGAGTTCCGCAGGGGCTGTTGGGAATCAGTATGAGTGGGATAAATACTGGATAATAAATGCCCAAGGGCCCAAGCAGAACCCAGAGGGGAGAGCAGGCTTCCCTGAGATTGGGCCTCTCTGGATCTCTGCAGAACATTTGGTTCTGTTGTTAATCTGTGTCCTGTGTGAGTCTCACATTAGTCTGATATGGATCAGAATGGCTGCAGAGTCGCTGTGCTGTAGTGCTGTAAAGTGAGACTGTCCGTTCTCTGGGACCCAAAGTCCTGGGGCTGTCACTTCCCCTGTAGAACCCAGCGGTTCCGTTCACTTCCAGGCCTGGGGGTAGGGGAATGGCGGCAGTGATCCAACTTCCTCCGTGACTAAAGTGCATTCAGCCTGGCTGCACTCTGTCACCCCTGGATATCGGGTTTTGGGTCACATGAACCGGGTCACTATTCATGTGTTGGGGACTCTACAGATGCCGGGGGGGGGGGGGATATCCAGCCAATCACTCTGGGGGCATAGGCTTCGTATTGATACTGTATTCCCCTACCCCATTAGTTACACTGGGAACTGAAATCATCCATGCAATGTCTGTACTTCCTGCTCCTGGGCTGCTCTCTTTCCCATGGTCAGGCAGGTACCTCCCCCTGGGTAAGTGAATCCAATCTCCCCCCAGTACTTACCCAGGTACAGAGCTCTGATTCTCTGTACTTCCTGCTCCTGGGCTGCTCTCTTTCCCATGGTCAGACAGGAACCTCCCCCTGGGTAAGTGAATCCAATCTCCCCCCAGTACTTACCCAGGTACAGAGCTCTGATTCTCTGTACTTCCTGCTCCTGGGCTGCTCTCTTTCCCATGGTCAGACAGGAACCTCCCCCTGGGTAACAGAGGTTACTGTTATGGTTCAGTTATAGGATGGTTTTACTTGTGCAACTGAACATCTCTCCCTCTTTGCCCCCCTGCTGCCAGTATCAGTGCAGGTAGAGAGGCACCCAGCCCTGTTATACCAATCAGATGTTTTATTTGGAGAAAGTGCCTGTAATACACATATATTAGTGTAACTGCAGGAGCTGGAGGGAGATTTGTACAGCTGTGTATATACTGTTATACTGTGTCATGGGTTGTATGAGTGCCGGCCTTTCCTGCTGCAAATGTGCACTGTAACATGGCTTACACTTACTGTCTGCCCAGAGCATTCCTTCTCTGTATATTTGTATTTATACATATGGGTAGGGGGTGCCATAGTGTTTCCCTTAGACAGTACAGTATGGGGGTACAGCTTATTGTGTGCCCAGAACATTCCCTCTCTGTATATTTGTATTTATACATATGGGTAGGGGGTGCCATAGTGTTTCCCTTAGACAGTACAGTATGGGGGTACAGCTTATTGTGTGCCCAGAACATTCCCTCTCTGTATATTTGTATTTATACATATGGGTAGGGGGTGCCATAGTGTTTCCCTTAGACAGTACAGTATGGGGGTACAGCTTATTGTGTGCCCAGAACATTCCCTCTCTGTATATTTGTATTTATACATATGGGTAGGAGGTGCCATAGTGTTTCCCTTAGACAGTACAGTATGGGGGTACAGCTTATTGTGTGCCCAGAACATTCCTTCTCTGTATATTTGTATTTATACATATGGGTAGGGGGTGCCATAGTGTTTCCCTTAGACAGTACAGTATGGGGGTACAGCTTATTGTGTGCCCAGAGCATTCCTTCTCTGTATATTTGTATTTATACATATGGGTAGGGGGTGCCATAGTGTTTCCCTTAGACAGTACAGTATGGGGGTACAGCTTATTGTGTGCCCAGAACATTCCCTCTCTGTATATTTGTATTTATACATATGGGTAGGGGGTGCCATAGTGTTTCCCTTAGACAGTACAGTATGGGGGTACAGCTTATTGTGTGCCCAGAACATTCCTTCTCTGTATATTTGTATTTATACATATGGGTAGGGGGTGCCATAGTGTTTCCCTTAGACAGTACAGTATGGGGGTACAGCTTATTGTGTGCCCAGAACATTCTCTCTCTGTATATTTGTATTTATACATATGGGTAGGAGGTGCCATAGTGCTGGTTCCGGGGCTGTGTGATGGGGTTCTGTATGGTACCAGTGGGCCCAGCTGTACATAACTCTGTGTCTCTGTTCTGTTACAGATGCAGTTCCACCAACGCTGCTCTGGTTTCCCACAGCTCAAGGTACAGATAATATTCATGTGTCTAACAGCAGCCATGTGTTGTGTGTAGGGGGGGGCCTGGGGCTCGGGGGCTGCTTTGGGGGTTCGGGGACTTTGGGGTGTAGACTGGCTGGGGAAGTACTGGGGGCGTGTTCTTCATGGGATCAGGGTCTAATTAACTTCAACGATAAGTTAACTGTTAGTATGTTATAGAATAGCCCTATTCCTGGCAACTTTGCAATTGGTCTTCATTATTTATTATAGTTTTTAAATTATTTCCCTTCCTATTCTGACTCTTTGCAGCTTTCAAATGGGGGTCACTGACCCCGGCAGCCAAACCCTATTGCTCTGTGAGGCTCCAGTTTTATTGTTATTGTTACTTTTTATTCCTTATCTTTCTATTCTGCCCCTCCCCTATTCATATACCAGCCTCCCATTTAAACCACTGCCCAGTTGCTAGGGTAAATAAGACCTTAGCAACCAGATAGCTGCTAAAATACCCAATGGAGAGCTGCTGAACAAAAAGCTAAATCACTGAAACATTTAAAAATGATGACCAATTGCAAATTGTCTCAGAATATTAATGTTTACATCATATTGAAACGACCCCTTTAATTGTAGGTAATAGTTGCGCTTTGCTGCTCGCCAGGGGCGGTGCTTGGGGGGGGCTCCATATGTTCAACCTGCCTTATTCCTCAACTGACCAATAGCCGTAGTAACTGCCAAGCCTGCTATTGGTACATATACGGGCAAGTTAAAGGGAAACTACACCCCCAGAATGAATAACTAACCATTTATATTATGGTAAGGGACCTATTAAAGAATCCTCCCAAACTGGAATATATATATCAGTAAATATTGCCCTTTTACACCCTTTCCCTCGAGCCGCCATTTAGTGCTGGGCTGTGTGCTCCCTCAGAGATCACTTGACAGGAAGTGATACAGCTGTGTGCTCCCTCAGAGATCAGCTGACAGGAAGTAATACAGCTGTGTGCTCCCTCAGAGATCACTTGACAGGAAGTGATACAGCTGTGTGCTCCCTCAGAGATCAGCTGACAGGAAGTGATACAGCTGTGTGCTCCCTCAGAGATCACTTGACAGGAAGTGATACAGTTGTGTGCTCCCTCAGAGATCTGCTGACAGGAAGTGATACAGCTGTGTGCTCCCTCAGAGATCTGCTGACAGGAAGTAATACAGCTGTGTTCTCCTTCAGAGATCCCCTGAAAGGAAGTGATACAGCTGTGTGCTCCCTCAGAGATCACTTGACAGGAAGTGATACAGCTGTGTGCTCCCTCAGAGGTCAGCTGACAGGAAGTGATACAGCTGTGTGCTCCCTCAGAGATCACTTGACAGGAAGTGATACAGCTGTGTGCTCCCTCAGAGGTCAGCTGACAGGAAGTGATACAGCTGTGTGCTCCCTCAGAGATCCCCTCACAGGAAGTAATACAGCTGTGTGCTCCCTCAGAGATCACCTGACAGGAAGTGATGCAGCTGTGTGCTCCCTCAGAGATCATCTGACAGGAAGTGATGCAGCTGTGTGCTCCCTCAGAGATCACCTGACAGGAAATAATACAGCTGTGTTCTCCTTCAGAGATCCCCTGACAGGAAGTGATACAGCTGTGTGCTCCTTCAGAGATCCCCTGACAGGAAGTGATACAGCTGTGTGCTCCCTCAGAGATCCCCTGACAGGAAGTGATGCAGCTGTGTGTTCTTTCAGAGATCACCTCACAGGAAGTAATACAGTTGTGTGCTCCCTCAGAGATCAGCTGACAGGAAGTAATACAGCTGTGTGCTCCCTCAGAGATCAGCTGACAGGAAGTGATACAGCTGTGTGCTCCCTCAGAGATCAGCTGACAGGAAGTTATGCAGCTGTGTGCTCCCTCAGAGATCACCTGACAGGAAGTATCGCAGCTGTGTGCTCCCTCAGAGATAAGCTGACAGGAAGTAATGCAGCTATGTGGTCTCTCAGAGATCAGCTGACAGGAAGTAATACAGCTGTGCGCTCCCTCAGAGATCCCCTGACAGGAAGTGATGCAGCTGTGTGCTCCCTCAGAGATCAGCTGACAGGAAGTAATGCAGCTGTGTGCTCCCTCAGAGATCCCCTGACAGGAAGTGATACAACTGTGTGCTCCCTCAGAGATCCCCTGACAGGAAGTGATGGGCTGTGTGCTCCCTCAGAGATCCCCTGACAGGAAGTGATGCAGCTGTGTGCTCCCTCAGAGATCACCTGACAGGAAGTAATCTGACCAATAATTACCGTATCAAGTAGTGTGGGAGCAAAAGGCAGAACTCTGCTCATTCATTGGCTAATGGGGCCTAGCATGTATGTGTACCTTAGCGTGTTTGTGTGCACTGTGACTCCTATGATCCCAGGGGGCGGCCCTTAGTACTTAAAATGGCAGTTTCCTATTTAGGATTAGCCAATGGCACTTACTGCTAAATAAGTATATTTATATGGAAATGGTTTATTTAGATGGAGCCGGGTTTTACCTATCAGCTGTTTGTGCAATATATTGTTATAGAGACCTACAGTGTTTGGGGTGTAGTTTCCCTTTAAGAACACCCATGTGACTCACTGTGCTTCAGTGTAGGGTACAATCTGTGACTAACAATAGTACATTGGGCAGTGCCCTGCAATCAGCATTTGAATATGACCCCATGATGGGGCACGACCCCTGCTGGGGATAGCGAGTGGCTGTTATTGGCCCTTAGAGGCACCGACGTTCCCTTCCCTTTATGTCGGCTGTTCCAGCCTGACTGTGTCCCCTCCGTTCTTGGTGCTCAGTAGCCGTATCTCTAGGTTCCAGTTGTAACAGGGACACCTGTAATGTTTGTATGTTGTGCCCTCCCCCAGCTGGCAATTGGCTGGGTGCCACCGCAGGGGCAGTAGGGGGCAGTAGGGCACTTTCCCTGGGGCATTAGGGTACATGTGGAGCTTCTCTGGGGGCACTATGGCATGTTTTGGGTCACTCCCTGTGGGGCAGTAGGGCACTTTCCCTGGGGCATTAGGGTACACGTGGAGCTTCTCTGGGGGCACTATGGCATGTTTTCGGTCACTCCCTGTGGGGCAGTAGGGCACTTTCCCTGGGGCATTAGGGTGCACGTGGAGCTTCTCTGGGGGCACTATGGCATGTTTTGGGTCACTCCCTGTAGGGCACTTTCCCTGGGGCATTAGGGTGGGAGTGGAGCTTCTCTGGGGGCACTATGGCATGTTTTCGGTCACTCCCTGTGGGGCAGTAGGGCACTTTCCCTGGGGCATTAGGGTGGGAGTGGAGCTTCTCTGGGGGCACCTGTTACCCTACTCTTTGTGGAGCTTAATGGGCACTTTGTGGGCCACAGTGGAGCTGTAATTAGAGATTAGGCCCTGGTGGAACATGTTGGCCCTATGGGGGAATGGGCTGTTGGATTGAGTTTGTAACAGAACTTATTGCTGGTTCCTTCTCAGGAGGATTGGGGTGTGCCCCCTGGGTAGGTAGCTGGGCCTATGGGAATGAGGGGTAGGCAGTTGCACAAGTGGGGTCTGTGTTAGGTAGCTGAGCCTATGGGAATGAGGGGTAGGTAGCTGAACCTATGGGAATGAGGGGTAGGTAGCTGAACCTATGGGAATGAGGGGTAGGCAGTTGCACAAGTGGGGTCTGTGTTAGGTAGCTGAGCCTATGGGAATGAGGGGTAGGTAGCTGAGCCTATGGGAATGAGGGGTAGGTAGCTGAGCCTATGGGAATGAGGGGTAGGTAGCTGAGCCTATGGGAATGAGGGGTAGGTAGCTGAACCTATGGGAATGAGGGGTAGGCAGTTGCACAAGTGGGGTCTGTGTTAGGTAGCTGAGCCTATGGGAATGAGGGGTAGGTAGTTGCACCAGTGGGGTCTCTGTTAGGTAGCTGAGCCTATGGGAATGAGGGGTAGGTAGTTGCATGAGTGAGGTCTGTGTTAGGTAGCTGAGCCTATGGGAATGAGGGGTAGGTAGTTGCATGAGTGGGGTCTGTGTTAGGTAGCTGAGCCTATGGGAATGAGGGGTAGGTAGTTGCATGAGTGGGGTCTGTGTTAGGTAGCTGAGCCTATGGGAATGAGGGGTAGGTAGTTGCACCAGTGGGGTCTGTGTTAGGTAGCTGAGCCTATGGGAATGAGGGGTAGGTAGTTGCATGAGTGGGGTCTGTGTTAGGTAGCTGAGCCTATGGGAATGAGGGGTAGGTAGTTGCATGAGTGGGGTCTGTGTTAGGTAGCTGAGCCTATGGGAATGAGGGGTAGCCAGTTGCACCAGTGGGGTCTGTGTTAGGTAGCTGAGCCTATGGGAATGAGGGGTAGGTAGCTGAGCCTATGGGAATGAGGGGTAGGTAGCTGAGCCTATGGGAATGAGGGGTAGGCAGTTGCACAAGTGGGGTCTGTGTTAGGTAGCTGAGCCTATGGGAATGAGGGGTAGGTAGCTGAGCCTATGGGAATGAGGGGTAGCCAGTTGCACAAGTGGGGTCTGTGTTAGGTAGCTGAGCCTATGGGAATGAGGGGTAGGTAGCTGAGCCTATGGGAATGAGGGGTAGGTAGCTGAGCCTATGGGAATGAGGGGTAGGTAGCTGAGCCTATGGGAATGAGGGGTAGGTAGTTGCACGAGTGGGGTCTGTGTTAGGTTCCCCCTTGGCAGGAAGCTAGTAGGTTAGTGTAGGTTAGCCTACGGAACAGGGAGGTGAGGATCAGGTTAGCTTCCTACTTGTTAGGTTAGCCTTAGGAAGCAGCAGATTGGCTATTAGGTTAGCCAATGGGAGGCACAGAGTGTATTTGGCTTCTCCCAAGAGGAAGACAGGTTATTAAATGAGATTAGCCCTAAATAGCAGTTGATTGGGTCAGTAGGTTAGCCAATGGGAATGTATGTTGCGTTTAACCCTATGGAGCAGTAGAACAGAGAGGAAGCTAGCCAGTGGGCTAATGGATATTGTGTTAGGTGCCACAGATTAGCCCTAGGTAGCCGGGGAATGAGGGCTAGAGTGCCTTAGTGTCTCCCTGGGCAGGGCTAAACTGGAATAAAGATTTCCACATGGATCCTTGGCCACTGGGCTAACGATTGGATCACAAGTGCACGCTTTTGCAGAGCCAACTGCCCCATAAATATTTGGATTAGGATTAGGAAAGCCAAGTGTGGGTTGGACTACAGCTCCCAGCATCCCCTGACAGCAGGTTAGACTGCCGCAGGTTGCAGATAATGGGATAGTTTGTAGTTAGCCATGTTCTTATATATATATTTCCTGG